>NC_066873.1:7130635-7237172 GCF_022985175.1 Labeo rohita
TAGCACATGTTTTAATGCAGCGTTTTTACAACCTAAGGGAATCTCTTTTATAGCGCCGGCAATTTTACCAAATCTAGTTAATTCTTTAATGATACCCTCATTGCCAACGAACGGGGGAACATTAGATATTGTAACTTTCGTTGCTGGGGCCGATAACGGAGTTGAACGGTTCATTAATCCATATGCCGCTTTCAATCAAGTTTTTCACCTGATTTTCATTTCTCAAAAAAACAACAACTGCCTTATTCATTCTTGACGCTGAACTAATATTTTCATGTCCGACCTCGGCTCCTACCGCAAGTAGCACATCTTCAATCGATGTATTCATCTCCGGCATACACCTGAAACCATTCCGGAGGGTGAGAGGCGACGCTCCCCCCACGGGGGTAGACGTCATACTGCCTCAAACACACACACCACGCGATATATGAAAACAATCTACCCCTCTTACTACAACTGTGTTCAAAAAGGTGTGAATCAAAAAAACCAAACAAAAACAAAAATAAAAGAGGAATTAAATAAAAAACATCAAGAAAAAATTAGTAATTTAGAAGAAAATAGAAAATTAGTAAACGCTCTCCCACACGTGTCTCTCACACACGCACCCACTCCCAGCATCCACTTCGATAGAGAGAGAGAGAGAGAGAGAGAGGGAGAGTACAAACACATTTATACTTCTTAAAACTACAGCATTCACACTGTGGTGTTTAATCTCATTGTTGTCATATTGAATCAGGCTAAGTGGTGAGACTGATGTTAACGGCAACAGACTGTGGAGTGAGATGGGCAACCTGCTATAGTCTGGAATTAGAGGTTATGTAAGAAGCGGTGTGGCACGTGTTGCATTTAGGACAACCTGCTGAGGTCCTTCCAAATCTCCCCCTCTTTTCCCTCTCCTCTTTGCCTCCAACCCATCTCCTCTGCCCATTTTTCAAAGTATTTACTTCCCTAATTATTCCCTAAGTATTTACTTCCCTATTTAGTTCCTCTTCTTGTAGTTGAATCTATTACCCCCATGGAAATGTATGTAGTTACTGGTGAAATAATCTTGATTATTATTGATCACATTTAGGGTTAGAGGTTTTTCAGAATAAAGACATAAATGAGATTGTCAATAGTATGGAGCATATATGTTCAGTCCACCATGTTTTTACTGAGTTAGATAAATATTAGTTGCTTGTAGTTATTAAGTATGGCTGTAAAGTAAAAAGATCAGAGTGACTTTGACAAGAGTCAAAATGTGATGGTTAGATGAGTCAAAACGGTCATTTACCAAAATGGCAAACCTTAAAAATAAATATACAAAAATGTACTTAATAAAAATACAATGCAATTTTACTTTAAAGTCTGTTAACTGGAACAACTAATGTTGTTCTTAATGCACTTTAATTGTGTGGAAGTAGTGCTGTCCAACTTAAGATATACTTAAGTATATTTGATGGTGCTAAAGTGGAACTATTACAAGTATGCTTTAGGAACACTTTATGTATTTAGTGTTTAAAGACTGATACTATTTAAATATCATAGAATCCTCGTCAATAGTGACATTAAAACATATTTTAGGCTTAGTATTAAGAAATGAGCATTGTGCAGAAGTACAGTGCCCTCCGCTAATATTGGCACCCTAGGTAAATATGAGCAAAGACGGCTATGAAAATAATTCTGCTTTGTTTATCTTTATGATCTTACATTCAAAAAATTCACAATATTCTAACCTATCATTTAAGTAAAACCATGGAAAGCAGGGGGAAAATCTCATTATGAAATAAATGTTTTTCTGTAGTTCATGTTGACCACAATTATTGGCACCCAATTATTGCAACGTCCTTTATTCAGGATGACAGCTCTGAGTTTTCTCCTTTAATGATCCCTTCAGATCCTTTAGTTTCCCAGCTCCATGCTGGTGCTTCTTCTCTTCAGTTCAACTCACGCATTTTCTATAGGGTTCAGGTCAGGCAACTGGGACGGCCATGGCAGAAGCTTCATTTTATGCTCAGTGACACATTTTTGTGTTGATTTCGATGTTTGATTTGGATCATTGTCCTGATGGAAGATCCAACCACAGCTCATTATAGAACTTCTAACAGATGCGGTCAGGTTTACATTTTTTATCTGTTGGTATTTGCTAGAATCCATGATGCCATGTATCTGAACAAGATGTCTAGGACCTCTGGCAGGAAAATAAGCCCACAACATTAAAGATCCAGCAGTATATTTATCCGTGGGCATGGGGTACTTTTTGTACCAAACCTTCCAAATCTTGAGTGTTTGCTGCCAGAAAGCTCTTATTTTAGTTTCATCTGACCACAGAAGCCAGTCCCGTCTGAAATTCAAGTTGTGTCTGACAACTGAATATGCTGGAGTTTGTTTTTGGACGAGCAAGGAGGATTTTTCTTAAAACTCTCCTGAACAACATGTGGTGACGTAGGGGCTGTTTGAATTTTTTTTTAGTCTTTTGACCCCAAGACTCAAATTATCTCTGCAATTCTCCTACTGTGATCCTTGGAGAGTCTTTGGACACTTAAACTCTCCTCCTCACCATGCATTAGGACGATATAGACACACATCCTTTTCCAGGCAGATTTGAAACATCTTTAGTTGATTGGAATTCTTAATTATTGTCCTAATGATGGAAATTGGGATTTTCAATGCTTTAGCTCTTTTGTTACAGCCACTTTCTATTTTGTGAAGCTCAACAATCTTGTTCTGCACATCAGAACTATATTATTTGGTTTTATTCCTTGTGATGGATGATTAAGGAAATTTGTCCTTTGTGCTCCTCATATTTATAATCCTGTGAAACAGGAAGTTATTGCTGGACAATATCATACTCCTAGTCATTCTAGTGTGCTAAATAAATGCAAATATGAATGGGAATATACTTCAGATATATTTTACTCATTATAATTTCTAAGGGTGCCAATAATTGTGCCCAACATGCATATGAGAAAAACATTTATTTCATAATGTAAGTTTCCCCCAACTTTTAATTGTTTTACTTTAATGAAAGGTTAACATTTTGTGAATTTTTTGAATGTAAGATCATAAAGATAAACAAAGCAGAATTATTTTCATAGCCGTGTTTGCTCATATTTACCTAGGGTGCCAATATTAGTGGAGGGCACTGTAGTACTCCAAATAAAGTTTAATTACAATTTTTGTCAAAGTCTTGAGTGATATGTCAGTAAATATGTTAATAAACGTAAATACTTACTATCAAATAAATGCATTTTAAATATATTACTTTCTTACTAGGCTTGTGCAGTGTTCTTGGTATGCAGTGGTTAATACCTACCAAGTTTGGTGCAGGGTAGGACAACTGGTAAACCAGTGTCAGGGTCATGTCTCACTGATGCACATGGCGAGTGAAGTTTGGTCTGATCACACACATAAACTAATGTAGCTCAGATTGCTGAAACACTTAATGCTAGCCATGATAGAAAGGTGTTAGAAAACACAGTTTGCTGCATATTGGGCTGTGTAGCTACAGGTCAGTCAGAGTGCCCATGAAGACCCCTGTCCACTGTTAAAAATGCCTACAATGGGGATGTGAGTATCAGAACTGGAGCATGGAGCAATGGAACAGGATTGCTCGGTCTAATGCATTATGCTCTGTTTTAGATCAGGTGAGTGACCGTGTGCATTTGCATCATATACCTGAGGAAGAGATGGCAACAGGGTGTATTATGGGAAAAAGGCAATGCTATACTCTGGTCAGTGTTCTGTGTTCAGTGGATCTTTAGGAACACAGCTTACAACTGTATAACAACACCCAAGCAAGCAGAGAGCAACATGTAAATGCCTCCTTTAGAACACATTTTCACCTGCATAGCAACACCATGACAACCACCCATAAAACACTAGGACCACTCACATTGTCTTCACAACATGCAAAACTGAATATTTATTTGACATTTTTTAGAAATTTCAAGAAATTTCAGCATTCTATCTCCATTTCATTGAGAAGGCAGCAGCTGCATAGAAGTGTGTTAGAGATTGTGGTGAGCTTAAATCAGAGCAATGTGTGATATGAGCCGGGTATAAGAGGCTGAGAATGCAGAGACAGCTGAGGACTGAAGAGGCAGAGAGAGGCACCCAAAAACAGATTGCCCCACCCAGAAGAAATGGCAGAAGCCATTTGGAGCCACTAGAAAAGAAACAGAGCCTGGCAAGGGGTTAGTTTATATAAATAAATAAATAAATAAATAAATAATCATATTTTAAACTCATATTTAAAAAAATTGGGGTCACTTATGTTGTGTTTAGACTTAAGTTTAGTTCACACAAGGGACGATAACTATATAAATAACTATACAGTTTTAATAATCTATATAATTCTGTGAGAATAACAACATAATTATTTACACATTAATTATTATTGGAACTTTTCATTTTAAACAACATTACTGTGTGTTGGTTTGGACACTAATATGATTCTTGCCGTAGTTATCTTTATTATTATTCTTGGCGTGAACAGGCATTATTAGCAGATTATTAAAGTTGGTACGTAACAACATTCATAAGTTGGTGACATTAGGCAAAAAGTTAAATAAGAGGCAGAGTAATTTTGAATATTGGTGTATGTATATTTGCCACAGATAGGTGGTTGTAGGAATCGCACAACAAAGAAGATTATTAGAAATACAAAAGTCTTCAGGAGAATTACAACCACGTACAACACAAATAATAACTAACAAAGGATTGAAGAAAACAGGGAGTATATATACACACATAGTAAATGAGGGAACTAAACAGGAACAGGTGGACATGGATTCACTAAACAATAATAATAGAAACTAACTCAAAATCATACAGACATGACAGGAACTAATTTAACAGAACATAATCATGACAATATTATAATTAATAGACTTGATGTTACACTATATTACTAATACAAAAAATAAATTTCAATATATTTGCGGTAGAAAATGTACAAAATATCTTCATGGAACATGATCTTTACTTTATATCCTAAAGATTTTTGGCATAAAAGAAAAATCAACAATTTTGACCCATACAATGTATTTTTGGCTATTGCTACAAATATACCCCAGCAACTTAAGACTGGTTTTGTCATCCAGGGTCACATATAGTGCTTCTGAGGTTATACACTCCCCTTTAAGAATGTTATGCAGCCCATTTTGATGTTGCCTGTGTTTATTTAATTGCACATACACCTGTAATATAGGAGTTCAAACTTACACCAAGTAAAATACTGATAGGTGCTATATGGTGCAAATAATGGTAGAGCTTATTTGCATCTCAGTGTATTGTTGTACAATATAAAACAATATACAATCAGTATGCATATTCTGTCTAAATGATTGTATGTGTTTAAACCATAAATAGATGATTCTTTGTTGGGACCTAAAAAAAACAAAAAAGTCATACAGGTTTGGAATGTCAAGAGGGTGGAGTAAATGATGACAGCTAATTTGACTTGTTTAGCAAGATCTGTCTTCAAACTGCTGCTCTGCCACGATAGTAGTTGACCTGAAAAAGAAAACTGACCATAAAAGAAGATCATTTACACTAATCCCTGTTATTTTAGTTTTAGTTTTGTGTTTTCTTTGGGGAATGTCAATTTATCATCATGGCAGAAACTAATTGATATTGATCACATTCAAGTTGCTCACTGTACAGTTAAGTTGATATCCATTTCAATATCTATGAAAATACTACTCATTTAGCCTTTTTGTGAGGACATAGACTTGTTTGAGAAAAGAACAGTGCTACATGGCAGCTTGAAAATAACAAATTACATAGATAAACATAAAATGTCAGTCTTGTCATAGGCCAACTAGTGATAAAATGCTTCCTGTGTTTTTTAGGGAGTAAAAATTGAGAACAATAGGTACTTAATCATGTCATAAGAGAAAAAAAACAAACACACACAAAAAAAAAACAAGGTAAATGTAAAAATCTTCTAATTTAAATTTCCAGTGTCCAGCAAAATGTATTTTAACAACACATACTGAACCACTGTCCACAAAATAATTAGCATACTTAAATGTTTTATTAGGTCCAGTGAGTGTGTGAAAAATGTTCTGCTTTATTATTTTCATTGTGCTATTAGAGATGAGAAAATTACACAATTAAACTTTATTAGAAGGGATGGGGATGACAAGGTTTTATGTGTCAGAATGACGTTGCTGGAACAGACAAAGCCTTTTCTTTTGGCTATTGTTTTCACCAAGGTGAGCATCTGTATGACAAAATTCCAAATCACAGTTAGGTCAAGAGCCTGGAAGTGATGTGAATGGTCAGACTTTCTCATCACAAACACACGCCAAGTTTACTGTCATCATATACTGTATAGAGAAACAGGTAGACACACAAACCTGCCCATTACACACTGCATCACATCACAACTCAGTGCTGAACATTGCAGTTAATCTTCTTTCATTATTGCTTTGACACACCACAGGACTTGTTTGCTCAGTGCTTTGGAAGAGGTCATATATCTGTATAATGAGCCATGAATGACTGTGTCCCCCCTTTTAAACAAACTTTTCAAAGCATAAAAAAAAAAAATTTTTTTTTTTGCAAGTGCATGTTTGTACATTTATGCTGTTAACACTAAAAAATAACCTAGTCTACATTAAATAAAAATGTAAACAAATACATTTTCAAATAATGACAACATAGCTGCAAGCACCAATTAAGGAGCCAAGCACAATAGAGGCAGAATGAGGACCAACATGGCAGTGAGGATCAGACGAAAAGCAACAATAAGTAATTAAAGACATCTTAAGGTGATTTTACCTGAACTGGCAAAAAAAAAAAAAAAAAAAAAAATCATTAATTCAATCATTAGTATTGTGATTTACCAAATTGATGTTGTGTTGCCAGTGTGATGTGATGATGATACACAGAAAGTTTTGAGCCAATATGTCAAAGCTTTGCAGAGATACAGCCTCAGATGCAGTTTGGCATTAAATGATAAACATTTTGTCTATCAACACCAAATCCGTAACTTTTTAACAGCATGATCTGAAGATGATCAGAGTCAAATTTGGTGAAAATTAGACAGGTGATCTAGGAGGTGTTCAAAAAAGTAGGTTTTCAATGCAAATCAAAAGCATTTTTTAAAATTTCATTATTAATGGTTAAAGGGGTCCTATTACACTCTCTTACAAAGTCTTGATTTTGTTTTGGGGGTGTACTAGACCATGCTCTCATGCTTGGTGGTTCAAAAAACACATTATTTTTCACATAATTTACATTATTACAATACCTTTCTCCCCAGCTTGGCACAAATGGCTCGATAAGTTCCGGTTTGGATGAAGGCTTCCGAAAAAAGAAATGATTGGTTAGCTGTCCCAGTGCGTTGTGATTGGCGAACAGCTTAGACAGTGTTTCAGTACTGCCACACCCCTTGCCAAAGCAGCAAGTTCTGTCTGCTCCATTATAGTTAAGGATATATTAAGGTATAGTTGACGCTACAGTAGTGTTGGATTCTAACGTCAGCCTGCGAGATTGCCAATACATTATATTATCGTGCTAATTTATTTAATTATTTACATACTTTCATTGCCGGAAATCAGCTTCAGCATAAGGCTAAAAGCAGCCTAATGTTTTTTTTAATTTATTATTATTATTATTATTATTATTTTTCATATGACTTAATTTGTATTTAACATGACAACAATTGAATAAAAACATTGTAAGTTATTAATTACAATGCTTACATTGCCTTAGTTATTCAAAAAGCAGCTACAGAAAATGAGCAAATAACATTATCAAAGAACATCATCACTGCTATTTAACCTGTATGATGAATAAATCTCTTAAATCCCACATACTGCACACGTCTGAGGCGCGTTAAGGCTCCAACAAGGCCACCGGAGCTGATCACGGCCACTTTAGTCAATGCTTGTGTTTACACCAGCCACGCATCGCCATGTTTCCACCCCCTATACTGCACGCGTCTGCGGCACATTACTGCTCTGACGTGGCCACTGTAGTCAATGCTTGTGTTTATGCTAACTGAGCTGTGGCTCATTGAAGCGTCCCAGAAGTGGCTCTCCGAGCTGCATACTTAGTTTCATTGCCCGAAACCAGCTTCAGCATAAGGCTAAAATCAGCCTAATGTTTGTTTGTTTGTTTTTTTTTTTTTTTTTTTTTTGTTTTTAATATGACTTAATTTGTATTTAACATGACAACAACTGAATAAAAACATTGTAAGTTATTAATTACAATGCTGTAGCATCTGGACCAATCAGACATACAGTTATTTGTTACATTTAACAAATAGTCTTTAAACCCAACAAGCCAGCTATATGCTGGAGCTCTGGAGACGACCCCACCTCTTTCCTATTCAATCACAGACAAACCTTTCTTTGACCTTCCTATCACACATAGCCAGGTCATTGTGTACAGTATTACTGCATTGTATTTTAATTTTTGTCTGTTGTATTTGTATTTGTAGATCTACTGTTTTATGCATGCGTTATGATAGATGTTTCATGTTTGTTTGTTTAGATTAGTTATGTGTTAGTCCTTTGTTAATAAAACTCTTGTGCACAAATTACAGTTTTGATTCTGATTCTGCCTTGCAAATTAATGTCCCTTTATGATTCCGATTCGAGCTACATGCTCTAATGCAATGGTACTTTAAGAAAGTTATTTACTGTGGCCAAGAAAATATCATTTCTTAGAGCTGATATAAAAATTATACTGAATGTTCGCTGAGCAAACAGATTAGTTGATGGAAAATTAATTCTGCTACAGTTACTACTGGTAGCTGATATAAATAATTGTAATTAATAATAATTAATTGCAATTATTTATATACATTTTCCCTTATATACATTTCAGGGGGCTCTGGCCTGCATAAGGGTGCTTACCACTGCGGGTGGAAAATTGTTGGAGTCCTCTTGGTCGCCTCCAGGGACCTTAGATCTAAGTTCCAGAGATCTGGGTGCAGGTGTCAGATTGTGCCTCCTAAGAAAGGAGGTTCTTTCTCATAGGAATTTGCCAGGGAGGGATTGATGATAGGAGAACGAGCTCCGAGAACCAGGTTCTATTGGGCCGAAACAGGGCTACCAAAATAATCTGTTCTGTATCCTCCCCAACATTGCACAGTGTCTTTGCAATAGGGCTCACTGCAGGATAAGCGTGCTTGCGTAAGCTGCTCGGTCAGCTGTGTGCCGATGTATCTGTACCGAGGGGGGCCTCGGTCAGGCCGTACCACCACTGGCAATGAGTGGATTCTGGTGAGGCGAACAGATCTACCTGTGCCTGGCCGAACCGACTACAGACCAGATGAACCGTCTGAGGGTGGAGCCTCCACTCACCTCGGAGCGAAACTTGTCGCTCATAATGTGAGTGGCACACAGAAGCTTGAGTCTGTGCTGGGTCTAGAGCAGGAGATGGCGGGCCAGTTGTGATATGCGAAAGGAGCGTACACCGCCCTGGTGGTTGATGTACGCCAACAGTCACTGTGTTGTCTGTGTGGACCAACACATGCTTGCCCTGAACTAAGGCCGAAACCTCTTCAGGGCCAGAAGCATTGTCAACAACTCCAGGCAATTGATATGCCAAAGCAGCCGTGGGCCTAACCAGACCCTAAGGCTGCATGCCCATTGCACATGGCATCCCAGCCAACTTGGAAGCAACTCTTGTGACAACAGTGCATCTGGACACTTGTTCCAAGGACACCCCTGCCCGTAGAAACAAAAATCTCCCCAAGGGCTGAAGGTTTGCAACACAAAAGTGTGATGTACACACAATGTTTGCCTGGGCACCATGCCTGTCTCAGGACTCGGCAATGAAGTCAGTTTCATATGCATCATATATATATAATGCATATATAGATAGGCTCTTTCGCACCCTTTCCCAAGAGGGTTGCGATTTCCACTTGAAGGACCACAGCATTCTCGCCCTGAGCCGACTTTGTAAGAGAATGCCATAGAACTTAGCGGACACCTCGCAACCTGAGTTGTGTAGCCGAGCCAGGTGGTCCTGAGAAGCCAACGGGAGGGATTGGGATCCCCGCTAGCAGTGTCAGAGGAACTACACCCGACATACCTGGAGTGGGGATGTCATGGCTGAATAGAGCAGAAGGCGCCGTGCCTGGAGATGAAAAGCCCCAAGGAACACGGGGTCCCTTTGCCAACATGTAGAGACACCAGGTGAGTGCCCAACACATCCTGGTCTGCAGTCTCAGCATCTGGCTGTCTCATGGAGGGCCATAGTGCTGTAAGATAATCAAGAGAAGGAGGAATGCTCTTACTGACCATGTAGTGGCTGTCTGCCGGATGACAGACAGTCGGAATGGGGTTGGATCCACCTCTCATCCCCAGGTCGAGAGTGTATCTGGATAGGTCAGTAAGCCCGCCTTCTCTGGGTTGCTCGTCTGACGAATACTTAGAAACCTATCGAGGGTTCTAGGTAACCTACTGACAAGCCACCTTCCTACGAGAACTTGGGTGAGCGGGTCTGGCCGCAGGCCTGGCTATTGCGGGGCCTCAGTAGTTCTGCAGGGGGCCGTCCGGGTGACGAGCAGGCGGGGGTACAGGGCCGGAGCTCGACCCATGCCTGAGGCAAGATAGATGATGGCCTCTGCCTGCTTTTTTTTCGTGAAGAACTGGTATGCAAATTCTACCACGGTGTCGCCGAATGGATCGACCTGGGAAATGGGGGTTCGAGAAGCGGACTTCTTAACTTCCCACATTTTTGCCAGGTTAAGCCACAAGTGGCACTCCTGGACCAACAAAGTGGACATCGCCCTTCCCAGAGCCTGCACCACAACTTTCATAGCTCAGAGAGCGTAATCGGTCACTGAATGCAGAATGCAGGTTGGGACCACCCATAGTACAGATCTCATAACACCTTGGCCTGGTACACCCACAGGATGGCCATGGCGTGCAGGGCGGACGCAGCTTGTACAGAAGCCATGTAAGCCTTTGCCCGGAGAAAACTGGACGGGAGACTTGGGGAAATCCCGTCAAGCGGCGGCGTTTTGCGGGGAGTGCACCGCAGTCGCCCTCTCTGCTTGGGGAACCTCTGTAAGAGCGACCCCTAGTGTCGTACACTCAACACAACGTTGGAGTGAAGAACAGATAGGGATTAGTAGTTAGTAAAGGAATAGAGTGCAGGTCTAAAAGGGTCAAGTTTTATTTTTATTGAATTAGAATAGAATTAGAATAGAGAATGCTAGAGTTACAAGATCAAATAAAGGTGGAATAGATGTGTTTTTAGCCAATTCTTGAAGATGACTCGGATTGAGTTGAGCAGGTCATTCCACAAGGTGGGAAAATTTAATGTAAAAGTCAGTGAAAGTGATTTTGTCCCTCTTTGGGATGGTACAATAATGTGCCATTAATCAAAAGTTATCAGCATGTTTGGAAATTTTATTATAACGTTTGACTACAGGGTGGTGCTGCCCCTAAACTACCATCAGGGCATGGTGCTGAAAACACATACCAAGTTTTGTAAAGATACACTAATGCATTCATAAAATATAGCATTTTATGGCAAAATTAAAAATGGCTGATGCCCAAACTGTTGCCCAAAATAAGCAAAAATAATAATTTTTCATATCTCCTGACCACTAGGTGGCACTGCGCCGAAACTATGGACAGATTACGCTAAAGCAGGGATTTTCAAACTGGGGTCCGTGACACAAAGCCAAGGGGTCTGCAAAATAATTTGCTATACTGCATTTTCTGGACTACACCTTGCGTTTTATTATTTTCTCAAACGTGCTATGTTTTATATTCCAAAGTGACTTTTATAATGCATTTAATGTCAAATAAGCAAAACGTAAACACTTAAAAGTTTCTATAAATATATTTCTCATGTCTGAGTGACAAGTAGACAGTGGTGATGAGTTTTTCTTCATTCCAGGAAGAGGTTCACAGAGATCAAGATGGCAAGTGCATTTTGTTTGTTTGTTTGTTTATTTTACAAAAGTACAACGTTTCACTGTTATTTGGAAGGTACACAAATAAAAACAGAATGATTTGAATGATGTCTTGCTCTTATCTAACAGATATCCCATCTTACCGCAGCCGCTGATATAAGAAATCCCTTGTTCACATTGCAGGTCTTGATGTCCAATTCTGATTTGTTGCCTGTATTTTTGTGGCTGTCTGTTTACACGTTCTTTCAATTGTGACCCATATCTGATTCATGTGTTTATACTTGCCATACCATCTTAAACATTGTGCATGTGTTGTTGTCGTTTCCCACCTCCTCACGTGCTTCCTCCTGAGAATAATATGTGAACAGTGCTGACCAAACGAGTCACAATTAGCAAATGAAAAAAAAAAAAAAAAAAAAAAAAAAAAAAAAGTTTATTTTTACGTCATCACCATGTAGGATAAGTTTGAAAACGTAGTTTCTATTTAACTCAGCACGAGCCAAGGAATCAGAAGGGAAAAAAAATTGCGTCTAAAGTTTACAGTTCAAAAGTTAAGTATAAATTAGTATAAATATTAGTGCAATTTTGAGCTGTTGGTGACGCTAGATGGTTTGAGCTAAAGACTCTATGGTTAATGTCGAGACTGTCCTGCACTCAATTTTATAACTTTCCCACAAAGTGTTCTTTGGGCTGCTGTAGATTTCCTGAGGGAAAGAAGAAGAAGAAGAAGAAGAAGAAGAAGAAGAATGTCAGGTAATTACAATGGGTGCCTGCGAACCTTCTGTGCTTGTCCCTTAATAAAAAAGTTTCAGTCCTACAGTTTACTGTACTTTTACACAATGAATGCAGTTTTTACATTTTGTAAGAAAAAAAAAAGTTGAAAAATAGACTCTGAAAACACTGAATGCATTTTGCTGAAAGCTGCTCCATAAATGTATCTGGTTAGTAATTACTAATTATGTTTACTAGATTTTAATGTGGTTTCCTTATTAATCACTAAACAGACTCATTTATGAATTCTAAAACCCAGCCATTATCAGGACAACACAGTAATACACACAAATTCTCCTTTCAATTGTCCTGTTATTAAAAATAAAAATAATTGCTATATAGTTAATAACATAAAAACATCACCTTCTATTATTGTACATGGATCTCTCATTATTTGTTCCATGCCATTCTCCTGTGTCAAATGCCACATTACTTGGCCTGTATTTAATGTGGTTATTTATTTATTTATTTATTTATTTTTGCTCAGGAGTTAGCTTTGTTTTATATTTTATTGTACATTGATATTTGTAAGTATATCAATTTAAAGTAATGTATATAAAACAACCTGAATGAGCATTAGTGTCACTGACAAACATCAAATTTTGTTGACTACAGGTCATTGATATCCTGGTCCTGGATGATGATGAATACAATGTTTCAGATGTGCTAAAACTCACTAAATACTAATAGCAATAGCATGGCACACACCTGTGTTGAAAATAATGTGAAAAGACGCTTGGAAACAGCACAATTTTGCTCATGTTCACTAAGGTGAATGGTGGCCAATATGCAAACATAGGGTAAACTAGATCAGGGAATTCAAATTTTGTCAGCACAGGATTACTTATGTAAACAGAGGTAAATGGCCACAAATATACAAATGTGAGGTTAAACTAGATCAAGGAATAAAAATTTTGTCAGGCAGAGAGGAAATGAGTGTCATGTAAATGATTATAGTATGCTGCAGCAGTCTTTCAGACTCCTTCAAATTCTTTATATCAGAAAGGACATCAGTTCTTTTGTCAGTGAATTTGCATGGAGCCAACACAAAAGGAACAATCAAATATATTGGCATATAGGTATTACTTTGTATAGTAACCAGAATTTCAGAATACATTCTGTTCTATTCCAAACATTGAACATCTGAACAATCTAACTGCAGTGCATTCCACAACAAGGTTAGGTTCTGTTGACTCATTGGTAGTTTTATTAAAGGGATAGAGATTTTGTCGTTATTTACTCACTCTCATGTCACTATAGTTTAGGTCAATTATTCTTTTATAGTAAAAATAACAATTTGGATAATAACCGAACGTTTTAAATTACACACTCAATGTGGTATTCCAGTAAAGTGTTTATTATTACATAGCCTACTCTTTCTCAAACTATTGATTGCAAATAGCGGGAAGTATTATGTGGGAAGTCAATAACTGTGTAGTCAACAGCCAATAACATTTGACTGCAGTACGTTCAGCTCCAAGGTAAGGTTATGACAGTTTATTAACACATGAATGCAGATGTTTGTGACCAGCCTGCAGTAGGCGTTGACTGTACTCAGTAGGCGTGTGTTGGGCGGCGTTAGGACCGCGCGGTGTGCCATCACAGTTAGAGCAGCAGCTGAAGCGGCAGACAAAGACACGGAGCGCAACGCGATCCTGCAGCATCCACGCCCACCCACACTCACTCACACACAACAGCAGCAGCAGCTCACAGTACCACTGGTAAGTCAAACACCGGTATACTTTTACTTTAAAAGAAAACGTGTCGAATAAGTCGAAACGTATGTCATGTTATTATGCTGATGTTTAGTGAGTAACTTTAATGATTTTTGAGAATGTCAGTGGGTGAACAGTCAGATGGCTTCAGGATCGAGGCAGCCCTAATACCCATGTCATCTGTGTAAAATGCATATTAATACATATTATTACAACATTAAAATAAGCCAAAATAGCTTTAAATAGGATAATACATACATACACACATACATGCATGCATACATAATATATATATATATATATATATATATATATATTAGGAACAATTTACCCTGGTCAAAAAAAAAAAAAAAAAAAAAAAAAAAAAAAAAAAAAAATCTGAAGGAATGTGTACAGGATTCTTAAACTTATACTAATGGGATTAAATAAGAATCAATTAAGATCTTATGGATACACTTAAATTACAACATGATTTATTGTAACTAATAGAATAATATGTTGTTACTGGACAGTTAAATGAAATCACAAAGGAAGCTGTAGGAGTTTTAAAATCCTGAAAGATTTTCTTTAAATTTATTTTTATATCCAAGAAGGATATTGAGAATCCTAATAGTCTTATTGGGTGCACAGATCTAAAGGATCTGATTTAAAATATGTTTTGATCTTACAAGAAAATTCTTATTAGAATGCTTTTGGGTTAGTTCAAATTAGTTTATTTTACATTTGAGGTATTAGTAGCAAATGTGAGCGAAACTTTATTGCCTTTGGGTGCCTCAAATTGTAGGGTACTTTTCTGTAGGTTGCAGTGTGTGTGAATGTGAGACACAAGCCCCATCCTGAATTTGCTGTAATGCAGCATGTGCCAAAGAGACACAATGAAACAGGCTCGCAGAGCACTCCGAGTGGGTGGATGGGGGGAGTGTGGCATACAGACTTGCCCCTGGAGACCATTTGCTTTCACTATGACCAATTTTATCCTGTGATTCAGTGTGTGATGTGTTACTGGACTCTACACACCACAGCACAGTGTGACATCAGAATTTATTACCCAACAAAAACTCAACAGTACAATGGTAAAAGTTTGAACATGTCATCTTGAAACAGCAGTATTTCACAAATTGGCTTGTGATTACCTTCAAAATACCAATGGAGGTTTTTCGTTCTTTTTAATAGAAAAAAATCACCAAAAATCGGTATTACTTTCTTTCTTGTGGAAAAACAAAACAAGATTTTAAGCAGAAACAAGGAGCTCTTTTTCAGAAAATAATAATAAATGTGGACTGGGAGTGTCAAACTTCAAAAAAGGACAAAAAACATTGTAATAGCTGTCCAAAAGACTTATATACGTTTAAAATACGTTAGCTTTGTGTGAAGAACACATACGCCATTTGTTGAAAATATGTAGCATTTAAATGCCATTTGCACAGAGCTAATAGCTTAAACATTCTGATAAACTTCTATTTTTTTCCCCAAGGAGGAACAAAGGTTAGTAATGAGTTGAAAGTGAGTAAATTATGACATAATTTTCAGTTGTCATTACTTTAATGTACAATGGGTGTTGCATATCCTAAACTCAGTAGGGGTGTTTTCTCTAATGCTGTCATGAACTGGCATATCTGGATGACACTAAGTATCTTGCTGAGTCAGTGGATCATAGTTGCTGGGTTGTGGTGTATGAGAGTGCATTTGAGTGTAGGAACCCTTGTGTCAGCTGTGGAGCAGGCCCAATTCCCCTCTGCACCACTGATGACCATAAAAAAGCACTCAAGGTGTGTGGAGTCTTTGTGTGACCACAACAAGGATGTAATCCCATTTTTGTTACTGGGACAGAGGGACACAGGGCACAGGATTAGACAATAACAAACCCCATAATCAGCACAAATCTGTGGCCACCTCAGGCATGGGTGTCACGTTAACATTTTACATAGACTTTTGTTATCAAATCGACCTTGGATTGTTCTTGAATGTCACATCTGAATATGTGTGTTTGTGTGACTTTTCAAATTCTCTCAGCTGTATACATTTAGGGTGTCCAGTGTGTCTTTATTTACAGATTTCTTAGCATTATTGTGTCTATTCCAAGGTGAGGCGACGAGGGGTAGTAGCCAGGCTTTAATTGGAAAAGCTGTTGCAATCCCTTCTTGCAGTCACACTGGACACAAGCCCAGGTCTAAATGCCAAAGACCGCCTTATTGGCAAGACAACCCTACTATAAAATTTGTGTACAACAAACACTTAATAACAGCTAGCCACTGGAAAACAAATGGTAAAAATAAATCTATAACAGAAATTATACAGATAAAAATCTCATACACTTACAGTGATAGAGGGACCCAAGCCATACTGAGAGACTAGAATATCATCTGGACATGTGGGAAGCTAATACTGTGGAACACCTTAGTAATCAGATAACAAGGCTCCGTTGACCACTTAGAACAACCTAGCAACCCACTAGCAACAACATATTAGCCACAGAGAGCACCATAACTATCAAAATACCGTAGGTAAAACTAAAAGAAATGGTCAATGAAAACCTGGTATTGACTACTAATTTAGATATATCAGAGATAATGCATCCACCTCAATGTCTACAACCATTTCAGCCTTAAAAAATGATAAATTGCAATTTTACATCATAACCTTCAATAGCTGGAATGTAAGTCCATGTAATGGCCCTTTGAAAATAAAATTGTTCAGTAGTCCGGTGGTGCAGTGTGTGTTGACTTTGGATTGGTGTCAGGAAGTCAAATAAGCTGACTTGTAGCAATCCAACTCTCAGAAATCTCATCATTACAGACTAAAGATAGTGGAGGTCAGGCTGTGGGTGCTGATTAAGGAGCTAATTGAGGTGTCGTCAAGCTAGGTAGCACTGACAAGCTTTTATAGGATTCCTCTAAATAAATCAATAGAGATGGAAGCACCTTAGCAGTTTGACAAGTCCTAAAGGATTTGTGTTTGTCATCCAAAATGTTTGACTGCTCCCAAAGGTCTGAAAGAACTGGATATAATAATAATAATAATAATAATAATAATAATAATAGTTAGACAAAATAACAGATTTTGTTATCTTTCTCAAGAGCTAATTTGTCTTCTCAAATGCTGATATAGATTTGACATGCCATGTCAATAAACCATGCTTTATGTATGTTGTGTGTCAATACAAAGCTGGATGAGTATACACATTATGTATGTATGTATTTAAATTATTATTATTGTTATTACACTCAGAAATATAGCACATTTTGGAAGTAAAACTGATAATACACTGTAAAAAAAATCTGTAAAATTTACGGTAAAAAAACGGCAGCTGTGGTTGCCGGTTTTTACTTGAATTTACTGGTAAATACTGTCATTTTTATTAACTCATATAATGTTAATGTACCAACCTATTGAAGTACTGAAATCTGTTTTGTACCTTTGTAATACACTGATAACCACCGAAAGCAGGTGGTGATGATAAAGTCACATGATGAACCAAAGCTCATCACAAACATCTTCTAAATATTAACATATATAGGTGCACAGTGTCATTCACACAAACACGAAACACCATCATGGTAACCCACATGAAACTGAAATAATGCAATAAACATTAATTAGATGTACAATTACAACATTAGGTGTAACATACAACCCTAATGTACAAAACTGCTAAGTAAAAAACTAAGAAGAAAGAGTTATTTCAACAACAACAAAAAACAAACAAACAAACAAACAAAAAGCATAAAAAAAAGTAACACAGGGGATTCTCAATTTACAGTTATTCACTGTAAATTTTACGGTATTTTACTATTAGCCATTTAAGAGGTTTTTATTGTAGGATTTTTACAGTTTTTACTGATTAATTAATGGCCATTTTTTTACAGTGTAACTACATTTTACATTTTGTTTAACAGGTTGTAATGTGTGCATGCAACTTTACATTTGTCATGTTTACAGTTGCTTCCTGTGATTCGTGACCCAAGGTTTTTTTTTTTTTGTGGAAAATAAAGTAGGTTAATCACTAAAGTTTTCAGTAAATTATGGGTAGTGAGGTGCAAGCAAAATACAAGTGTTATTTGTTGTTATGACTGTTAACAGTTTGAAACAATTATTCTCACATATTTGCTCTCTGTTAAAACTCGTACAGAAAAAAATAAATAAAAAATAGAAGGTAGGTTTTGTGTTTAACATGGATGGTTTGTTTGTGTGTGTGCAGAGGTCTCTTACATTAAGATTAATCCTTAAATATAATGTGTTATACCTGCTGTAAATATAAGTATGTATAAATATGCATGAAAAACTTATTTTATGAAGTATTAAAAGGACAGATAGGAATCATATATGGATAGTGTTAAACTCCCAATATGACAATAATCCTTTATCAGATGTGTTGTATTGATATTTAAGTTACTGTCCCTCTCCAGGCAAAATTTTAAACAAAACTGCTAATTGACTAAATCACATCATGGTATTCGCTAAAGAGGGAATAAGGAGCAAAGTCTACTGACATCAGGCAGTTCAGGAGACAGAAAAAGAGTTAAAAACATATCAGGACACTGATAAGCAGATATTGATTTAGCTTTGAATAGAAGTGTGTGTGTGTGTGTGTGTGTGTGTGTGTAATACAAGGGCAGAGTGGAACGAGTGGTGTAGCTTTATTGATCCAGTATTGGTTTAGGGGGTTATGGGGGAGTATTTTAAGGGAATGTATGCTCAGATGGAAGAGTGAGGTAACAGAATGAGAATATTGACAAATGGCTGGGACAGCAGAAGGTGGGTGGGAGGAGCAAGTATAAGTCGTAAAAGCCTTGTCGGGGGCAGGGAACCTCAATGACAAAGAGATGGACAGATGACCATTGTTTATTAAAATGAAGGCATATGTCTCGCACACACACACACACACACACACACACAGACACATTTTATTTATTAATAAAATACATTTTATTAATGAAAAATTACTAAATTGATAAAACAAACAAAAATATAACCAAGAAACAGCATATTTAATGTAGCATATTTAATGTTCTGCAGAGTTCACTCTATTCACACACTACATTTAATGGATATATGTAATTTTACCATTGGGAAAAAAATAAGTACATTAAAAAACAATAATACACACACATACACAGTAAACAGTATACAGTTCTGCAAACATGATAATTAATTTAATCATATATGGAACTCACAACAACAACAAAAATATGTCACTTGTGTTTTGACTGATAGATGATGTGTGATTTTAAAAATATTTTGACCATTGACATGCATGTGCCTTATGTCTAGCAGTACAAGTACATTAGCAAGCATGTGTTCCGTTAGTGTGTTTATGTGAGTGACTTTTACATTCTTGCTCTTGCTTAATCACTTCATTCTTCAGAAAAAGTGATGTGAAAAGATACAGTTGGAATTGCTGCAGAGACAACTGTCCTTTTCTAACACTCTCTTTCTTTCACTTTCTTTTATTTCTCATTTCTTTTGTGGAGGGGTAGAAAGAGAAAGTTTTGTTTAAAAAGAGCAGCTGTGTTTTAGAAGTTCTGGCCCTGGTCCACTAGAGCACCGTGGCCAGGATCAGCCTCCCTCTAAGTTTGGACTTTAATCAGACAGAAACTCTGGAACTCTGTTCCAAGACCTTGTGAGCTGCCTACCTAGACCACATTTTAGGCACCAAAGAAGCTCTCAGAAAGCTGAGGCACTCAGATTTGAAATTGGGAGAATCAAGATGTCACATACCCCTTACTGTGTGTGTAATCGCTGTATGGAGTCGAGGTTTTTTTCTGAACAACTCTGACACTGTTGTTAGATAAAGATGCCAAGTAAGTTATGCATGTGCAAACAAGGTGCAGCACATCCGGGTTCTACGTCAAAACGCCAGCTCTTGCGTCAGCACCACCACACGCATGCATGGTATTGTCGTGAACATGCATCGAAGACTGACAGGGAAGAGAATAAATTGTTGAATAAAGTCACTATTTTGCGCTATTGTGCACAAAAAGTATTCTCATAGCTTCATAAAACTACAGTCAAACAACTGATGTCACATGGACTGTTTTATCGATGTCCTTACTACCTTTTTGGGCCTTGAACGTGGAAGTTCCATTGCTGTCTATACAGGGTCAGAAAGCTCTCAGATTTCATCAAAAATATCTTAGTTTGTGTTCCAAAGATAAGCAAAGGTCTTATGGGTTTGGAACAACATGAGGGTGAGTAATTAATTACAGAATTTTCATTTTTGGGTGAACTATCCAAGAAAAAACTATTACCAAGCTTAAAAAGATTGTTGCAGTTGTTGTGGTTGTGCTGTTTTATGCTACATCTACCCTAGTCTAAATACATTTGAAAATGTATATTTTTTCTCTGTTTTGACCATCTGTCTACACTGAGATGATGTTTTTGCATTGTAGTGTGGACTGTGAATATGGAGGTATTCAAAAACAATGATGAATGTTTAATCTTGTAATGCATATTGTACTGATAGATATCTATGTTTATACTGGTATTCTGGCTGTTATGTGCTGTTCACTTTCACACTTTCTAAATATATGTTACTTTGTAGTCGTAATTTCAAAGTAGTGCAAAGATAACATAATGTTTACTCGTAATTGCTGTCCTGCAGCAAAACGTGACAGTACTGAGTGCGATTTGGATGCATTATTGAATGGTGAGATATTTTGCTAAATAAAATGATGCTGCTAGAAGAATAGCTTGTGAACTTTATATTACATCTGTTCCATCTGTATCATCCCAGTGAGTTTTTATGAGGTTTTACATATATGCAGTAATACATATATGTTTTCCAGTGTTTCAGTTTGGATAAGAAACTTTTGGAAAACACTATAGTGGACGGAGAAATTAAAAATAAATGAAAAAACAGTTTTCACATGTTTCCGGATTAATGTAGATGAAGCCTTAATATCGTCTGCCTGGAAATCTGACTTGGATTCACACATATATGGCTCTATCACAGAGCTTGTCATCTCAAATATCAAAACACTACGTGTTGTAAAGGAGGGTGTGGATATAGTGCAATGAAATTACAAATATTGGACAAAATATTGGTGCAAAAATCTTTGGAATCTTTATTAACTAATCTCATAAAACATTATTTAAATTTAATAGATCATTTTACTCTGTATCTCTGTATTTTAATCCTTGTTAAAACATTGCATTGCTATTTTAGCAAAATGCTAAATTCAGACCATATTGAAATTAATTCTGAGTCGTGTTGTATGCCCTGTATATATGTAGTGCTATTTTGTGTCATGCACACTGCTAATGAACAGGTCTAAACCAGTCAGTTACGAGATTCTGTTTAGATGAGGACTCTCCCTTGGAAGCAGGGTCCGAAATTAACACTCGCCACTCGCCAAATGCGAGCAAATTCTCTGTCTGGCGAGTTAAATTTAAAGCGCCATCCGCCACATGGCGAGTAAATCTTTTCACCAGTAATGTTAATCAGTATCAGTCTCGCGGATCTCTGTGATGCTCCCCCGCCCCCGTCTGCATGTGACGTACCGAAGCGTAACGGTGTGTTCACACGGGGCGTCAGCGTCAACGCTTGACGGAAGGCGTGGCTGAAGTTTGGCACTGACGCCATGGTCATAGCAGCGTCAGCCAATGAAATTAGATAGGAACTCAACAACAAAAACTCGGATACAGCTTCATTGTCATTCAACATGGACGCCAATTTTTTATATGAAATTTAACCTAAATTTCTGATGGCTGATGGCGCGCTATTCTTGGCGGTACATTCTATGTATGGTAGTTGTCATTCATGGGTCCAATACACACCAGATTCACCAATGGCCTCTGCCACCTCCTTCCACGCCTGGTCTCTCCGGTATGAATCCCGGTACATAAAAAGTGTTTGGTCATAAAGGACCGGGTGATTGCCCACTGCAATAATTAGTTTTTCCTCCATTTTAAAATTTATCCTCAGTTTGCTGCTCTTGAACAGGATGAACGTGATTGGCTGCCGCCTGGCTACTGTGTTTGCATAGAGCGATCCTGATTGGCTGACGCTTCCGTCGGCGGCGCTTCACTAATGCCAGTGAAGCGCCGCCGACGGATCCACAATTCTTTTCAGCAATGCTTGACGTCACCCATTCAAAGTCAATGGGAAGCGTTGACGCTGACGCCCCGTGTGAACACAGTGAAACGCGAGCGCCGCACTCACGTCATTTCCGTCTAACTTAATTTCGGTCCCTGCTTGGAAGACACAGTGGGGCAGCATACCAAGGTTTAAAAGAGAGCTAGAGAAGTGGAAAAAAATCTTCTAGCCAACTCTGAGCAGCAGTGTATACATTTATTTATTTATTTATTTATTTATTCATTTATTTTTGACACAGACAGGTAGAACTGGTAGTACTGTAGTTTGTTTCACATGTTTTTTTATCTGGTCCAGCCTGGTCAGCACTTTAAGCTGATCCAGATGGTTGAGCTAAAGCTGACCTGTAGGTTATCTTCATCGAGCTATAATAGAGCACATTGGTCTAGCAAGAAACCAGCTACCACATTTCAAAAACTATATTGGCTACAATGGTTTGACCTGGTTTTTACAAGAGATGGTTCTTTAAAGAACCTTTGACAGAATAGTTCTTTGTGGAACCAAAAATGGTTCTTCTATGGCATCACTGTGAAGAACCTTTTAAAGCACCTTTATTTTTAAGAGTGTATGGTCTTTTTTTGTTCAATAATTACACACATTCTTTTGTAGACTTTTGGAATTGTATGATAATTTGAATGTAGGCTATGTTTTTTAGTTCTTTATACTTTGACGGAGTGTTGTTGTTTAGCCCATTTGTTTATTATTTTAAGACATAAAATTTGCATGTGTATGTAAATGTTGCACTACATTCAAAGCAGCCGCTGGCTGATTTTACAAACCTGGAAACCTCTCTCCCTAGCTCACACCTGCCTTTTTTTCTAGAGATTAAAATCCACTCAATAATGTTTCTGTGGAAAGGGAGGCTGAATATTTGTCTGCCTCTCTTTTTTGTTTCCTACTGCAAGCAAAGGGTAGAGTGGTGGGTTGTGGGTCGATTTTAGTGCCATGATATTGTAGGTGGAATAAAAAAGAGAAGTCAAAATTTGCATTTCTGTCTAAATAAAATACATATGTGCATTTAAATCATATAAAGAAAAATGCATTCATTTTGAGACATTGTGAATTATGCATAATAACAACAGTTCTGTGAAACAAATAATTTAGTTTGTTAGTTTCTAAACCCTTTAACAAGCAATTTAATTAGAAAGAGAGAAATATAATATTTTCGCGTTAATTTTTTTGCATGTAAATCATCATTTATCACAAATCTCCAGACAGCAGCTTACCTACCACTGAACAATCATGATAGTGACAATTCCATCATCAGCTGTCTGCAGCATCTTTCACTGGCCTTGAGCTATATTGCAGACCTTACTGTTGAGCTCTGGCAAGCACAATTTAACTCACTTCTTTGTAGATCTGGTTTATTGAAACAATCTGGTCTCGCAATTAATGAATAAGGATGATTTGATGCTGACGTGTAGTTTCCATGCTTCATGTATCCTTTTAGAGAATGTGGAAAGCTTGTGTAGCTGTTGCCATGGATACTGGCTAGTGAAGAACAACTGATGCATTTACGTGTATATAAGAGCACATTTATGATGTTATGAATGCTAGCATGTATTATATAAATGTGTATATACAGTAAACTTGTGTATTTCCATGTTTTCAGTCTCACTGCAGCTAAATACTGCCTGATAAAAAGGCTAGTAATGACCATACCACAAGTTTCCTTTTGTTTGGGTTTTGTGTGTGTGTGTGTCAAATGAGTGTCACCACAGGGAATTTTTAATAATAGCTCATGAGTGACATTGAAATGTGTGTGGGTCTGCTGTATGTAGGCCATTTGAATGCATGATGCTCAGAGAGCCTGTGTAGATGTGTAGTACTTATGATGATGGTAGGCTTGGACAGTAAAAAAGATTTTTGCTGCAGTGTTTCAGGTGGAATATCATTGTTAATTTGACTGGCAGACTTTGAGGTCAGGTTTTTATTTTTATTTTCTACAATTTTTGTTGCTTGGTATTTATGTATTAAATGTATGTATGTAATTTTCAGAGATCTTTTAATTTTTATTGTCGAGATGTGAGCTCCAGGGTGGCAGTGGCCACTTGTTACTTAAGTGACGTAAGGTACGCAAGGTACGCTGTACAGTATGGAGATGAAGGTTAGGTAGCGTGACCATACGTGTAATTTTTCACAGACATGTCCTGGCCAGGGTTTGTTCTGGCTTTGGTTTTTACTGTTTTTTACAGTAGTTTGACCAATAACATGCAGTCATTGTACATAATTGGCCAATTGTGGCGTGTGAGAAGATGGGATATACAGAGAGTGGTCAAAGTGATGCAAATATGCGCGAGAGTAATTCAAAAGCATAAGGAGCCATCTGCTGTCTATAGCTCTCACGGCACTTTCATGTCATAAACTGATCAGTCTGCGCAGTGCAAACAGAGCCAAAACCAGGATATATAGAAATCCTGGCCAGAATATGTACAGGAATATTGACACGTATAGTCACCCTAGTTTACGATTATAATTTTTGGTAGTATTACATAATATTATGAGTGTATATTATTTCCATAACTTTATATTTTTATATAACTTTAATGGTGAATCAGAGTGCTGCCTTTGTACTTTTGACTGAATTGCTTAACAACATATATAATCACTATTTTTATTTGTTAAATACTATTGTTCAATAAATGATATTTTGAAATTAGTAGTATATAATAACAGTAATAATAGTAGTATATAATAATAGCATTTTGAGAAATTGTCTGTATGCTACTGATGGTGATTTTGGTTACGTTATTATGCCATTAGATGTTGAAAATCAGCCTGGTCTCATTGTTTATACATAGATATTAGCATGTAATGTTTAGAAGCACTCTGTGGTTGTTTCTTATTTATGTATATACTTGTGCCATCAAACTGTTGTATAAATGCAATATCATACTTGTTGCTGTGAAATATGTCTCTGTATAGGCTAGCTGTGATTACCTACAGCTCTCGTCCTTTGGCCTTGTTTTTTATGGCCAAATCACAGCCGTGATGTAGATATAGAGTGATATCACATGGATAGTTGTGTGATATTGCTCATATAAACACTTACAGTTAAGGTTTAAGGAAAATAATTTTAATGGTTATACCACAGTTCATTAAAATAAAACTTTTCTTGACAATATTATAAATATTAATTAAAAAAATTCCATGTAAAACCATATAAATCCAACATACATAAAAAAAAAAAATTGACCAAAAAAAAAAAAAATAATAATAATAATAATAATATTTTTCTTTATCATTAATACTGTTATGTGCAGTATTTTTTTGATAACCCTCAAATAACATTTACTGATTCAATTCTTTTGGTTTCTTATTCTTGTCAGACCCATAATTCCTCAATACAGGACCTCCTTCACCACCACTATGGATGCCCCCTCTGAACATGTTGCCATGGAGCTGGACTTCGGCCATTTTGATGAGCGGGACAAGGCGTCTCGTGCCCCACGAGGCGGACGAGCCAACGGTCTCCCCAGCCCCACACATAGCGCGCATTGCAGTTTTTACCGTACACGCACCCTCCAGGCTCTGACCAGTGAGAAAAAGGCTAAAAAGGTGCGATTCTACCGCAATGGTGACCGCTACTTCAAGGGCATCGTGTATGCAGTGGCCAATGACCGTTTCCGCACATTTGATGCTCTACTGGCTGACTTAACCCGCTCTCTGTCTGACCATATCAATCTGCCACAAGGGGTCAGATACATCTTTACTATCGACGGATCACAGAAGATTACCAGTCTGGATGAGCTAGAGGAAGGTGAGTGTTTGAGTTTGGCAGTGAGATTTGAGGAAGCATTTATGAAAAGCTCGGAAAATTTGTGCATGATGGTGTCTCTATAATTTGCATACTATTATTGAGCAATACATCTTCACATGAACAGTTAGTCTGAGAAACTTCCATAGATATTTCAGACCAGCTACATTATAAAATATGCATGTTAAGAAATATGAATTTGCCTTGGTTCAAAAATCCTCTCAACTCTCAAACTACTCTTACCATTAAAACACTGGATCATGAGATGCACAAGTGTAACAGTACCGAACACAATGCTATGCTTCATTTGTTGCAGGGGTTGCAGCACATACATTTATTTGCTGGAAAACTGGCAAAATAAAAGCTTAATGATTTAACATTCTCATTTGTACTGCCTGACACAAGTGATGAGTAAATCTAATCATTTTACTGATTTTCTTATTCATCAAAGTGAATGTATCTTTATTCAAATAATTTTGTTTATTTCAGCAGAATTTTTAACAGCCAAATTACCCAAACACATCCACCTAAGCATATAATATTCTGAATAAGGAAGTCATTACAGTGCAGCCAAAGATAATTCATGAGGAGCATAGATTATTACTTTACTACCCAAAGTCTTCATTCATTTGTCGCAAATGAATGAATGACGCAATGAACAAATTATTCATGAATGATGCATCACTACTAAACACCAGTGAGTGTTTGAAATAACTTCCTAGCATGATCTGATGTAGATTCTCACTGTATGAGGTAGAAATATTGTATTTATACAACCTCAATTTCAGAAAAGTTTTGTGAAATGCTATAAAATCAATAATTTGTTATATATATATATATATATATACACACACACACACACACACACACACACATATATATATATATATATATGTATATATATTTTTTTTGGCATTTCATGAAACATCCCAACTTTTCTGGAATATACATAATACACACACACACATATATATATATATATATATATATATAACTATAAATAGAGACGTTGATGTTGCCTTAATGTGGGTGTTCATGTGCAGAAATTCAGTAACCAAATTTAAATTAAAATTGTATAGTATAGTTTTCATTAAAAATAAAGTAATCTTTCTAAAAGATACAAAAGTAATTTAGTGCAGTACAGGGGGTCGATACATGCCGAAGCCGCTATCTGCTCCGGTTGCCAAGTCAGAGCCGTAACGTGCTCATCATAGAGTGTATATACCTTCACTTATAATGTGAGTGTCTTTTAAGATGTATACACTTGCACTAGAATAGGCTAGGCTAGGCTGATGATGTTCTTTGATAATGTTAGGCTGCTTTTAGCCTTATGCTGGAGCTGGTTTCAGGGAAAGAAATTAAATAATTAAATAAATTAAGTATGTAAATAATTAAATAAATTAGCACGATAATATCATGTATTGGTGATCACGCTAGCTAACGATAGGACCCAACACTACTGTAGCGTATTATTTACTCACCCTCCATGCATCCTAGGTGTATATGACTTCCTTCTTTCAGACGAATGCAATCAGAGATATATTAAAATTAATCCTGGCACTCCCAAGCTTTAGAATGGCATAGACTGGTGTTTTTCTTCATCAGTTCAAAACAAGTCCAATAATGTGCATCCATCTATAATAGAAAGTGCCTCACATAGCTCAGAGGGGGTCAATAAAGGCCTCCTGTAGCGAATCGATGCGTTTTTGTAAGAAAAATATCCATTTAAAACGTAAGAATCTAGCTTGCGCTAACAGTTGTACACCAAATTTGCTTCTTTGACAAGGGGCGTGGCAGTACTGAAACATTGTCTAAGCTGTTTGCCAATCACAACACATTTCGTTTTTCAGAAGGCGGGCCTTCATTAATCCCAGAACTAATCGAGCCATTTGTGCCAGGCTGGGAGAAACTTATTGTAACAATGTAAATTATGTTAAAAATAATGTGTTTTTTGAACCACCAAGCATGAAAGCATATTCTAGTACACCCCCAAAACAAAATCAAGACTTTGTAAAACAGCATAATAGGACCCCTTTAATGGATGAAACGAATATAATGATTCACATCTGATTTATTTCTCAACAGTTTATGTTCACTTGAGACGTAAACGTTTGTTTTGGTTCATATTCGCCATGATATTGTGTTTTTTGACATGATCTTATATGTATTTCATGTATTTTTAAATGATCTTGTATGTATATGTAAATGTATAAACTAAAATCACCATCGCATTTGCAATTGCGTTGATATTCTGGAAATTCTTAATATTAGTTATTGTTATAAATTAAAAAAAAAAAAAAAAAAAAAACTCATACTAGGGACATATTTGCATATATTTATTTTGGGTGCATTTTATTAATTCTGGTGGGATTAATATTCATTTGAATTTACTGACAGCTTTAAGATACATTTAAAAACCAATATAACAAAGACGCATGCTTTTTTTGCACATTATTCCCTCTAGATATTAGTCAAATTAACTATATGAAACCGGTTAGCTTACATGCCTTTCCCTTCTGAAGTGGTACATGAAGTACGAGGTTGTGGTGGTCTTGTCAGATTTCCTGGTTTTGTAAACTGTGCATGCAGAAAATCTCCATTTATAAACATGGGCAATTTTTTCTGTGCTAGTGCAGTGTCATGCAGCCATGCAAACTCTAATCACTGGTGCCGGTACTCTGCTTGCGTTTTGTTTATCCATTTAAATCACTAAGATTTATTAAAATAATAATAATAATAATAAAATAAAATAATAATAATAATAATAATAAAAATAGTGTCATCCCATGGATTATTTTTATCTTTTTGATTTTTTTCTTGTTAATGGCACTTGCTACCACACTTCTACAACTTGTTCCTCAAATGCATGTTACACCCTAATATAAATGGCCTGTTAGTGTGTGATGAGCACTGAACCAGTTGTTAGTAAACCACACACTGCCCACCTGTAGTAAGCTCTAAGAGCTAAAAGCAGATTGGTAGGTCTGTCTGGTTGTCATGGCAACAGAAATTTGCACTCACACATGTCTAAGGCTAAATATGAACACATGTCTAAATATGAAGACAGGAGAGGAGAGATAATAAATATGGACTAGACAGATATTTTATTTAGGAATCAAATAAAGCCAAATAAAACAAAAATTAGGATGAAAATGAGGCCATCAGCAAAAAAAAAAAAAAAAAATAAATAAAAAAAAAAAAAAAAAAAAAAAAAAAAAATAATAATAATAATAATAATAATACAATAAAAAAATAATGCTTGTTCGCATTACTTGGTTAAATTGAGCAGAAGCAACTAAATTTTTGAACTTGTCTTACCTAACTTATTTCAGTTATGTTCAGTCCACTTTAATTTGTAAAAAAATTAATTGAGCTTAATCATTTTGTGTTGGGACTACGTGAATCATTTTTGTTGACACAACTAACTGAAAAGTGGATGTGTAGGCAATAAAACAGGCAAGATAGTGTAGACTTAAAATATAACCTAACATATTATTTATTTGTAACAGTAAAATATATATTATAATATGCTGTCAGTATAGTGATTTTATTCCGAGAAATTTTGTGGACTTGTGTTTCAATCCACCAAACTATTTTAGCGACTGAAAGCAGCAAATGTTTTCCACATAAAGAGATAAGACATGCTTTATTACAGAGCAAACATGCCTTGTTAGTAAATGTTGAATTTTAGATGAATCAAACTGGAAGCAGGCAGATGATAACGTAGCCTGGAGGAAGATGTTCAAAATCTGTAGCACACACACTAAACCGGAGTATGTGTCTGGAGCTAAGCTATTCTGTGTGATCTGCTGCTGTGATACATCTGCATTTTAACTGCACTGCCCATGCATGTGCTGCTTACACACACACACACGTTGGTGTGGTATTGTGGTACACGATGTTGGTATTGGTGGTTTATGGGGCCTCTCCATAGGAGTAATGGTTTTTGTACTGTATAAACTGTATTTTCTATCACCCTACACCAACCCTACCCCTAAACCTACCCTTCACAGAAAACTTTGTCCATTTTTTGATTTTCCAATAAATAAATAAATAATAAACCTTTATGAGGACACATATACCTCTGTCATACCCATGTCATTATACAAATTTGTAAGCCGCCCAAACCAGTGCACACACATTGGGTTGCTATGATTTATGGGAAAATTGCGTAGACATAATGTTTTTATATTGTACAAACTGTATTTTCTGTCCCCTTATGCTAACCCTACCACTAAACCTATTCCTCACATAAAACTTTCTGCATTTAATCCCACATTTGACTTCAGATACAAGGCCTTGGGCCTCCCATGGCCCGACTAGCCTCTACACCCAGACACCCTCCCCTATATATTTCAACCCTCCTGCCAAACACTAGCAGAACAAACCATTTTATAGGGGTAGATCAGGATAACAGAGGATAGTTCAATATCAGTATTAAAGCATACACATTCCACATACATTCTGATAATCCAAAGCTAGAATATTGTCATCAAAATGCTCTCTTACATCAAATCATAAACAAACAAAAATCAATAAACAATATAACCCTGTAAACTGATGTTTACGTGATGATAATCCAGTTCATCATCACATCATCCACTAGAGAATTTGTGAGGTCAGGCACTGATATTGAATGAGAAGGTAGTGTATAAAATGTCTTGGTATGCTGAAGCATTAATATTTCTCTTCACTGGCAGTTCTTATGGAGCGAACGAGACGTGAGGCGGGCGGATCCAAATGCAAGCTTTTATTTACAGACATAGTCAAAACACAGGCAAGGGTCGAACACCAGCGAACAGATACAGTACAAGCAAGACACAAGATTCATTCAGGGACAGGTGTGGGTCAATTGACAGCGAACATAATCCAGGGGGGTGAGGTAAACGGGTAATCAAAAAACTGACAGACAATAGTCCAAACGAGGGGTGAACAGAGTCCAAAACGGCAAGACCAAGGGCTAATCCAAGACAGCCAATAACTCCAGGGCAGACAGAAATCAGACAAGACAAGATAATAGGCCTTGAAGATAACAAGACTTGACTAGAAAACTCGAAATGGCTCTGTAATGTTGCTACCACTAGGGGAGTGATAAACACTAAACAATACTCAGCCCTGAATTATGGTGATGGCCTCGTATTTATATTGTATGTGATTGGCTGCAGCTGTGTGTGTAATCAGTGAAGTGGAACATGGAAAATGTAGCCCAGTGTGGCATGTAACAGTCAGTGTAGTGTGAGAGTCAATATAATAGGAAGGTGACCTCTGGTGGTGGGCAGATTGAAGACTATGGACAGGATTCGTGACAGAAGTAAGGGGCCTAGCCCAACCCTGTACTATTATCCCTCCTCCACCAATCTTTATAGTTGGCACTAGGCCTGTTATTATACAAATTATTCACTACACGACTATCGTTATCCTAAGTTTCATTCATGATGTTGTAAGGGAAACAGGTCAATTTGACCCAAGTTTTCAGCAATACATGCAATTGCTTAGACCTGTACAACCATCAATCATCTAATTAACTCTCACATTGAGTTTCTCAATGAGGCTGTTAAACTTTATATTAAATGCACCCGTTCAGCTAGAATCTGGAGATTGTACTTGTGTTGCCTTTGTGTTAAGGGAATTCCATTTGTGTGGCATTGTTGCAGAAAGGGGTTTCTCACAGTGGTCTGTTGGCTGGAAATTTAGTAGTCGTTCAAAGTGACATCTTGGGCGTTGGCTGAAGGATGGTGCAGCGTCGTATATGCTGGTTGAGGTTTTGAGGCAGGCACTGACAACGTCTGAGACACAGCTTTGCAGCAAAACTTAACTTAGGACATGAAACTCAACGGAAAAGGAAAGAAAATAAAGTAAAAGAAAGAAAAGAAGAGTGTAATGAGACTAGATGGCTTTTCTCATGGTAGTTGAGTAGTAGCGGGCGTGCAGGCCAAAACACGCTGGAAAAAGCAGTGGCATTGTTGGTGTCCTCAGTTTTAAACTCAGACTGTTGGACACATCCCAAATGGTGTCTTGACCAGTTAGTTATTATCTTAGCTCGGGGTGTTTCTGTGTTTCTCCTCCCAATACATAAATCAGTGTGTTCTTATTAGTTATCTTATTAGTCACATGGTCCAAATTTTCCCACATCCTGCAGAGTATAATTTGGACAACTGTTTCTATTGCAAGAATATGAAACATTTTATAACAAATGTATTGCTAGAAACATTTTAAGCAAGAATATTTAACAGCCATGTCTTGACTGTGGTGAAAGGAGGAGTTGGGGATGGAGAAGGGTGATTTGCTCCTGAAAAGTTGCTGAATAATACTGAATAGAGCAAATTCTCAATACACTGATAGCTTAAAGCTAGACTTTCTGAAATAGTACAGACTGTGGCAGTATGTGAAGAGTTCAGATGCAAAAGCCTCTAAATCCACCTGACGTCTTTAAAAAATGCATTTTTATCAGGCTCTGATGTATACGTTTCTACCTAAGTACTGGTAATTCTGATAGGGCTGATGCTGGAATTTTGGCGAGTTTGAAGTAAAAGTATTTGATGGACATATAATGTGTGTCGAGAGCATTCACTCAGTATCATTATCTCATTTTTGACCGAGGTGACTTTTAGGGGGTTTTGCATTTGAACTGTTCATGTCCTTTACAGAAGAACAGTAGCAGCAAAGGGGTGCTCTTATTTAATAAGCAGCTGAGAAGAGCAGCATGCCCCCTATGCAGTACAGCATATGGTCAGTCCCCGAAGTTTAGGCAACAAACATGTTGCCCTTGTCCAGATAAACATTAACATTAATAACAACCTTTAGTAGCAAAATTTACATACTATATGTTAAGTATCAAGCACGTTACCAATACACTTATTTAGGTTTAAGCAACAGCATGTTGCTGACTTAAACACAGCAGGGTGGAAATAATAGTCGGATAAGTTTAATGAAAAAGCATTCCCAATACTAGATGAGCCTTAAACAGCAAGCCTGTTTCATAGCAGGAAACAGGCCTTAAACAACAGCTTTAAAAGCAAGCCTCAGCTGCGGTAAGTGGGTACCAGCGTGTCAAAATACAACGAATAAGCCTAAAGCAACAGAATGCCTAACAACAAACATGTTACTGAACAACTAGCCTTAAACAACAAGCAATATTTGCTGAAAGCATATTTGCCAACATTAGAGGTAAACCGATATTGGATTTTATAGGTACCGATAACTAGGTTGGACCACACTGGCCGATACTGATTAATCGACTGATAGTTTCTTTTTTTTTTTTTTTTAATTGGGTACTGAACGGAAAATAAATATCGCTCTACTAATTAAAAAAACAAAACAAAACAACAAAAAAAAGTAGCCTACTGAACCATACTTTGTAAATGAATAAAAATATTAATATTAATTTTATAGTGATCATTACAGATCATTGTTCATTAATGTTAACAAAAGCAACTAAATGTTTAAAATATATCAGTAAATGCTGAAACTATCACTCTCTAACAAGGAACAATACTTCTATTCTACAGCTTTTATCAACTTTAATGTTACAAATGGACTCACATTGTAAAGTGTTACCATTACATCAACAATCAAGCAAAAGATGACCATCTTTAAATATCTACACAAAGGCCACAGTATTGAAATTGCATACGTATGGATATTGTGTACTTTCACAATTTAACTGCTTCTATTCTAGAACATTTGTGGTTATCTAATCAAAATATAAATATATGTTAGTCACACAACGGGCAAAAGTGCAGCGCCGCGGCTAGAAGAGCCCGTATCACACACACTGGACGCATTACGTTCAGTTCAAGCAGTGGTCTACACTACTTTATTTGATCCCAAACAGGCAAAAGTATACTGCTGTCCTTTCTCCACTAATGCAGCATCAAGTCAACAAATTCATCGCTTAGTAATGACATGAAAACATGCACTACAGTATAATGTACACACCGTTTTCGTTGTGTTTCGAAGTTTTAAATCCGCCTTTGAAGTGTTCCGCTCTGGGGTGCGTTTCCCGTACAACGAAGTAACTCGCTGATTAACCTCTATAGTACGATGCACTGTTGTGGAAACGAACTAGCTAGTCACTACTGTTTCCCGAACAAGGTCGCATCTCCGTCGTTTGAACCACATTAGTTTAGCAATGTAGGGCCATTGTTAATGATATCACCGAGTAATCATGTATGCTATTTAACTTTTTAGAGATCTCAAAAATGCAGCTATATTAAACATGGCACCTGGTGACTAATTTATAATTTTTTGTTCCGTGTCACTTCGCTTTATTTGATGTTTGATTCATCGCGGGTTCCCTCTTACGTCATACTCCGGGGTTCCCGTAGGCATTTATGCGCATGCGCACTACGCAAAAACGTCGCTTGCGGAGGAAGCTTAAAAATACATAGATTAAAATGCATTTATATTTAGATCGAGTGAAAGATATAGATTGTACTGCATGTTAGCTTGCTTACTGTGTCCAAGAGCATAATTTACTGAGCCCATATCTTTTACTAACAAGGAACTATGCTTCTAACCACAGGTCGAGAGTTGTAGTTCCAACCACGTAAGTTTGTGACGCTGTTTGCGAATGTTCGTTTGAACTATGGTTTTGGGAAACACCGAATCGTTAAACTATGTTGGTAACGACGGAACTTGCGACCGTAGTTGGCTAACGATGCTTTTCGGAAACGCACCCCTGTACAGCACGCAGTGTCACGTGTCTAAACAAACGGCACATGCTATCAGTGATTTCTGCCACTAGAAGCTGCTCTTGTGCTGTTTAACAAAGTCTATAGGGACTTTGCTGTATAATGACGACCTTCTCAGCTGCTCCAGCAACGGACCCAACCCGGAAAAAATTATCGGCATTCGGACAAATTTACGCAAAAGTTGTCCAAATGCAGCGTTTGGACAGAGATACATTTGCGCTCAATCATTCATGCTGTTTTTGAAATTACAGAAATACTTCCCATCATTTATTTGATTTCTTTAAAATTAAAACTGTCATAGTAAATGTTCTGTAACAAAAATGTGTTGAGGTGTTCGAACAGTCCCTCAAAGAGATCTTTTTTTTTCTCTCTTTCTGTGTTCTCCACCCCTCCAGGTGAGAGCTATGTTTGTGCTTCTGAGAACTACTACAAGAAAGTGGACTACACCAAAAATGTGAACCCCAACTGGTCAGTCAATGTGAAAGCTTCAGCTAGCCAGAAGAACATGCTGGCCAACCGCACGGCCAATGAGCCGAGGGAGAATAAGGACTTTGTGCGACCAAAGTTGGTGACAGTGATGAGGAGCGGGGTGAAGCCGCGGAAAGCCGTCCGTGTGCTGCTCAATAAGAAGACGGCACACTCTTTTGAGCAGGTGCTCACTGACATCACAGAGGCCATTAAACTTGAAAGCGGAGCAGTGAAAAGGATCTACACACTGGATGGAAAACAGGTATGGGAGAAGTACACACTCTAAAAAAAATGCAAAAACAACCATTTCTGGGTTATTTGTTTGATTTGACCCAACATGCTGGATTGTTTTATTTCACTATTATTTAACTATTGTTAAAAAAATGACTATATTGCTGGCTTAACCTTTTAACTGTCACCCGTCCCCTCAGTGGGACACCTAAGTTTACTTCACTATATTACAACTAAATCCTAATCTAATCATGACAAACTATATATCGTTGAAAAGGTCTAAGACTCCTTAATAGATATTTTACCACTGTTATTTGCTACAAATTATGTAGGAACAGTAATAGATTAATTTATGATAAGAGTGCACCTCAAAAAATCTATATTATAACAGGAGTTCTGACCTTTGTCACAAAAAGTCTTTTTTCATTGCCTTTTTCCCTATCACATTTTAGAGATCATAATAAATTATAAATCACCTGAAAACTTAAAACCTCAAAATTCATCCTGTGAAAGCCATTTTAAATTCAGGCATTGCATTACAATGGAACTGGAACTTTAAAATCATATTACAAAATGTATTTGTTAATGAATTATAATAATTTAAGTTTGGATAGAGCACTTTCACGTCTATGTTCAGAAATGGGGGTAAAATGGGTTAGAATCAGAAATCAGGTGAACATTTATTAATAAGTCAGAAGTTATATATACAAAATAATTAGACATTTTTAATTTATTTAGATGAATGCAGCATATTTTATAATATTACAAACATTTAAACTGGTATAACAGGAATAAAATAAAATAAAATAAAATAAAATAAAATAAAATAAAATAAAATAAAATAAAAAGTTTCTGTTATCCCTTTTCACTGAAATAGTACCGATTCTCGTGCAGGTGTGTCGCTGAAATCTGAGCCGATAAGGGGCTGCCACCTCACGTTTCACTTATAGCTGCCATGACTGACTCCATAACCTGTCCATAAACAAATGGTACTAAGATTAGAGAACATATGCTAACATCTAAATAAATTAAATTCAATATTATAATGAATGCATTTAGCTGACACATTTACCTGACTCATGTCTCAGTATGTTGCCTTGTGTAAAATAAAATCATTTACAGCACAGGAATGACTTTACAGATTAAATAAAGCATATACAAACGTTTATTTCACTGAACAAGTGCACCAATTAAGCTGCGCTGAAAATTACTGTCTGCTGAAGAGGAAAAGTCCACGCTCTGACTGTAACTCTGACTGTCATTGCATTTAAAATAAAACAAATTCGAACACATTTAAAATCCTAGCCGATTATGAAAACTGGTTGCGGCACACCCATTAGGAGAATCTTTGCAAGTTTTCTTTGCTCAAATCTGAAACATGTACACACTACAAGATTTGAATATTGTGTCATATCACACACTATAAAATGTCAAGCCCTGATTATACAGACATTCATGTTATTGCAAAACTTCCACAAGCAGTTTTTTTCCATCTCCACTGTCCAACGGATTCATATAGCATATATATGTTTTGCGTTCGCACATTGGCTATTTCTAAAACTACTAAAAGTACTGATGCAACTAATTCTTTAGGGTCAAGTTGTGATTTTTTTTTTTTTTTTTTTAACTGGCTTAATAACTGCCAGTTTTACGGAAGTCCTAAGCGGCCATGCATTATATATTTTTTTTCAGTCTTGTTTTCTCGTGATCATGTCTTAATTTTCTTGTTATCTCGATATAACAAGAGTTGTTTTCTCGTTATCACGACTTAATTTTCTCGTTATCTCGACATAACAAAAGTTGTTTTCTCGTTATCACGACTTAATTTTCTCAGCGTATCCGACGTAAGAACATCAGACAGCATCATTGCATCATCATGGATGATCGTATTCGCTTTTATTTTGATCAGGGACTCACTCAAACTGAAATAGCTCTGTCTGTCATTGACAAATGTTCGACACTTGAGAAGAAGGCTGGCCGGTCTGCAACTTTATTGTCGAAGATATAGCGACCCTGAACGTGTAGTCAATTTCATTGCCAGACAGCTTGATGGATCGTGTTATTTTAAATGCATTTTAATGTAATGGTTTCAATTGTAGACCATTCTGTCTACAATATAATGCTATCCAATAACTGCACTCAGACCCAGAGGATATGACTCGTTTAAGATCTTGTTTAAGATCACATCAAAACGGTTGTTGTTGAATAGTCGATTCAAATCGAAATACGAACAGAAGGAAATAAAAAAGAAATGACAAAAAATAGTTTGATTGTATTATTATTATTATTATTATTATAATAAGTACACAAAACAAGTACACAAAACAAAGCAGACATTTATATTTCGTTCCTCTGTTATCTCAATGTAAGGGATCGTGCCGGCGCTGGCGCCGGCGCCGCCGACCCAAGAAGTGCAGTGTTGCGTTTATGACATATTTGCAAGAATAGCCTATGCAACATCCGAAGATTAAGAAACTTAATTGTAACTAATTTGCAAAGGGGTACATCGGATGAACTCTTATTCTGCACGATGGGACAGACAGTAAAGACAGAATCCAAAAAATTGGATTTACAGGGCCGCCCACGCACAAATAAGAAAGGGCTCTTTCACAAATCTAGCTTAATTTTCGTTTGTCAATTTTTCAAACTGAACGAAATAATAATAATAATAATCATCATCATCATCATCATCATAATCATAATACAATCAAACTATTCTTTGTCATTTCTCTTTTATTTCCTTCTGTTCGTATTTCGATTTGAATCGACTTTTCAACAATAACCGTTTTGATCTGATCATCTTAAACGAGTCATATCCTCTGGGTCTGAGTGCAGTTATTGGATAGCATTATATTGTAGACAGAATGGTCTACAATTGAAACCATTACATTAAAATACATTTAAAATAACACGATCCATCAAGCTGACTGGCAGTGAAATTGACTACACGTTCAGGGTCGCTATATTGTCTTCGACAATAAAGTTGCAGACCGGCCAGCCTTCTTCTCAAGTGTCGAACACTTATGTGTAAGTTGTCAGTGACAGACAGACACAGAGCTATTTTAGTTTGAGCGAGTCCCTGATCAAAATAAAAGCGAATACGACCATCCATGATGATGCAGTGATGCTGTCTGATGTTCTTATGACGGATACGCAGAGAAAATTAAGTCGTGATAAGGAGAAAACAACTTTTGTTATGTCGTGATAACGAGAAAACAACTCTTGTTATATCGAGATAAAGAGAAAACAACTCGTTAAGTCACAAGACAATTAAGACGTGATCACGAGAAAACAAGACTGAAAAAACAAATGCATGGCCGCTTAGAACTACCGTACAGTTTAAAGGTTTTTGGGACATATACTAATGACAATGACGAATTAATAATATTCAGAAGGGAATCTATGACTTCTGGAGGCACCTCTTTTAGTAGTTTGGATAGTATAGGGTCTAACATACATGTTGTTGACTTAGATGATTTATGATACTGTAGATGGCGGCTGCATGTTTATAATTTTATCTCTAATAGAATTGATCTTGGAAGTAAAGTCATTCATAAAGTTCATAATGTCATAAAATTAGGTGCTGTTGGGAAATAATTTTTATTTATTTTATTATTTTATTTTTCTTTAATTTAGCAACTGTATTGAACTGTATTGAATTGGTTATGTTTGTTGTCTTCTAAAAGAGATAATAAGTAATCAGATCTGGCAGTTTTTAAGGCTTGTCTGTGCAATACGAAATGCCTCTAGTTTTGTTTTCTTCCAGCTGCACTTTATCTTCCGGGCTGCTCTCTTTAGGGCGCGAGTGTACTTGTTATACTATGGTGTCAGACTGTTTTTCTTAATCTTCTTTAAGCGTAAAGGAGCAACTGTGTCTAAAGTGTCTACATGCGGCCTATTTTCTAACCTGTTCTCTTCTTGTTTTGCCTGTAATTCCAACTGTCGTAGTCAAAATTTAGTATCTGGCTCAATACAATATTTTTCCACCTGATGCTGCAACTCAACTTTTCGTGCTTGAGCTTTATCCTGGGCCTCCAACTGCAGTCGAGCTAACCGCACCTTTAAGTGAGCTTCTACCTGGGATGTTGGTGATGTATCAGTAGAAAGTGACAAAGGCTCTAATTTTGGCAAAGACAGCGATAACCTTACCTCACGAGCGTCTAGCAGAGTAACAGGACCTACTAGAGACTCTATAGCAGCAACTGATGGTTCCCCCTGCTCTATTATGTTAGCATCAGGTAACACCCCTTTTTCAATAAGACTGGCCAGCAAACAAGCTTACTAATCTTTTTAAGTAATGTACTAGAAACAAATATCTCGTAATGCCAAGCAATAATGAATGAATAATCCTTTCGACAGTTGTCCAATTTTTCAACGCTTGGATGCTTAATAAAGTCATTGAAATCAAACATTGCCATTAATTATCGCTTACATAACGAATCAAGAAGACACACCCCGGACCTAACTGCTTACCCACAACACTAACTACAACCTTCCTAGTCTTCGGAGGGTTACCAGTTAAGAGTTGAATCTCCGATAACATGCTCTTCGCTGTCTGCCTCTTGGGTGAGAACAGTTCCTAAACCAATATCGCTTGCATCGATTTGTACTCTAAAAAGTTTACAGAAATCAGGGGTGATAAAAACTGGAGCTCACACTAGATCTTATTTTATGGAGTCAAATAGTTGCTGATATTGTTCAGTCCATTTCCATGTGGCATTCTTCTGTTTTAGAGCATGCAGTGGGGCTGATTTTTTTCTGGAAAACTGGTGTACGTGAAACGTACCAACCTGCTAAACCTAAGAACCCCTGAACATTGTTGGTAATATGAGAAATGATTCCACTGCTGAAACTTTGGCTGGGTCAGTTTTTACTCCTTCATTTGTCACAATATGTCAAAAGAATGAAAGCAATTACTGGATAAAGTTGCACTTTCTTAAATTGAGGGTGAGACAGGCTCTATGGAGACATGTGAAGATGTGTTAGAAATGCTCCAGAGATGGAGAACAAGGTCAGTGTATACCATACAGCACTTTCTTTTTACCTCAGGTAGTACTAGTTCCATCAGCTTTTGGAAGGAGGCATTTTTCAGGCTGAAAATTAGACAAAAAAAAAAATTGTATAGCCTCATAGCCTCATAGATGTTACAAATGTTTTTTTTTTTTGATGCTTTCAGCATTCACTTCTGTTGAATTCTGCTGAGTGCACACAGTAGGCCAAAAATGGGTAAAAATATAGAGAGTGGTGAACATCATGTTGTATTAAAGGAAAAGTCTTTATTTCTGGTGTTGCAAGCATGCAGTACAGAGCTCTGTGAAAATCCAATATCATTTTGGACTCTAACAGAAAGTTGATTCCCAGAATGATTGGCACAGTTAGATCAGTATCTTGCATGATGAAGAAAGTTACATTTACAGACTGTCCTTGAACTTCACATCTCCAACTCACTTTGCCATTTTGTTTTGTCTCTGTCCACTGACCAACAGAAATGACTAGCCTCCACTAGGTTGACATTCTTCATGATGACGTAACCATTTCCATAAAGATTTTTGGATTAGTGAGAACATGCTTCTAGTGTCAACAATAGCAACAACATAGCTGTCTCTGAGAACTATGGGAAGGGTGATATTCTTATAAGCATGATAATCTGGACTCTGGTCAAGCAGCACAACTCAGTTGCCAACCTGTGGTATCTTATGCTGAGGATCTTGAACAGCGGATGTTTTTTTTTTTTATTCTTCCCCATTGACCTGACTCTAAAACCTTTTGGACTTGTCAAAGTCTCTTTCAATTTGTGGCCCAATTTCTTACTAACTCTCCTACCTGTTTCTTGTAGCAAACTAGCCAGTCATGGGTTGCAGTTCCTCAAGATTGCCTGAGCCACTTCCTCCTCAGATGAGATGGTCCTCACTGCAGAACACAAGATCCAGGGGGCGAGGTTGAATTCAGATCCAACTCCTCCCACTCTACATTTACCTAAACCTACCCATCTCCACCCCCTGATCCCTAAACTCTCCACCCCTAAACCTACCCATCTCCACCCCTTAGATTTAGCTCCAACCCCGCCCCATGGATCTGTGTTCTGCAGTGGGGGGCTACAGCCTCAGACATGAATCATCAATCCTCAGACAAGTCTCTAAAGCTTTTCTTTGGCACCTTGTTCCCATTCCAGCGGTTTCCTGGATTCTACATCTTTGTAGTCCTCATTTAAGAATAAGTGAAGGAATCTCTCTTTGAACTGCTTTCAGTTGGCCACACTTGTCCTCTCTGCCATTCACCAATCTTTGGCAGTTCCTTTTAGTACAGCCCAGAGTGAGGCAAAAATTTCTCCATCACTGAGGTATCAAGCAGCAAAGTATTCCTCACGCCACTCGATGAACACAACTGGGTCATCATCAAGGGTGTTGCTGAAACATGTTTTACTGGAGGGTTATACCGACTGGTTGCTCTGGTCATGAACATGGCTGGAAATGTTTGCTCCAACTGACAGTCTCTTTTTTTCAAACAATCTATCATTGATTGAACTAAGCCCTTGACTAATACTACTTGTTGTTTTACCCTCTCATAATCATGTTGAATTGTTGATATCACATCCAATCTATAATCTTTTTACATCGTTTGTCAAATTCACCACAGGAAACTTGCTCACTCACCATCTGACTGATGTCTATCATTTGATTTTCTAATGCAGTGATTAAGTCATTTAGGGATGTAACTGATGAGCAAGAATTGTGGAGGACTGAAGTCTGAAGACTAAAGTCATGCAGAGCTAGAAAAAAAAATCTTCATCAATGATAAGCAAAGAAGAGCCATAGGGCAAAAGACCATAAGGATTGGACTTCTCTGATGAGTCCAATTTTCAGCTTTGCCCAACACCTGGTCATCAATTGCTTAGACAGAGACTTGAAAAGGCCTACAAGCCACAGTGTCTCCCACTTACTGTGAAATTTGGTGGAGAAACTGTGATAACCTCAGGGTGCTCCAGCAAAGCTGGAATCAGGCCCATTCATCTTTGTGAGGGACTCATGAATCAAGCCACATAGAAGGTTGTCCTTCTGATAGTGCTCCTTAACTCTGAGGATTGGTTTTTCCAACAGGACAATTATCCATGCCACACTGCTGGATCAATCAAACTGTGGATGGAGGACCACCAGATCAAGACCCTGTCACGGCCAGTTCAATCTCCAGACCTGAACCCCATTGAAAACTTCTGGAATGCGATCAAGAGGAAGACTAATGATCACAAGCCATCAAACAAAGCTGCTTGAATTTTTGTGCCAGGAGTGGCATAAAGTCATCTAACAGCAATGTAAAAGACTAGTGGAGAGTATGCCAAGACATCTAGGCCAGATGGAAATGTTGGGGAAGCGTGCCTAGGTCTGAGGGAAAAGGCTGCTATGAAGACCACAACCTACCTGTAGGGAGGTGACATGTGGAAATACTGATATGAACTGACCTAAGGGGGCAGTGCTACATATGGAATGGGTCTCTGGGGCAAGTCCTACCCGGGAGTAGAGATGGAACTTTACCCTAAGGGAAACCTTTCCATGGAAGAATACACATATGGGATTGTCCGCAGGGAAATACGCCATATGGGACACCCAGATTAGTACAGGGGCTGACCAAAGCTCCGGGCATGCAAACACAAGTACTGGGCCTGACGTCAGACTCCTCTGCTGAGTCTGACTGCCAGGGGTGTTGGAGGATGCTCGACCAGAGTTCACCATCCAGGGAACTCACTGGGAAGGAGAAAGGCGCTCACATTCCCTTGTAAGGGGGAACGCCGCAGCAAGCATGACATCAAGCCAGTTCTTCCCACCACTTTCCTATTACCCAACACACGGGAAGAAACTGGCTCAAAGTGAAGGTTGGTAGAACCTCGCAAAGTTTTGGGTGTTGCCCAGCTTGCAGCTCTGCAGATGTGAGGTGCCATGCGCCAAAGCCCAGGAGGAGGCTACACTCTTACCACCAGGGGGCAAGAAGAACACCAGTCAGTGAGCAGACTCCACTTCAATGCATAAGCTTGCATGGTAGAGGGAGCTTTAGCTTCAGTAATAGTGTCTACTAACGCTGGTGGGTCAGTAAGACGCAACCAGCAAGACTTGTTTTTCGTCCTCCCTGTTCCTGCACAGTGTCTGTGCGAGAAGGCTCACTGAAGGGAAAATTCTAACTATGCACAATAGTTATGCCGTGAACATATGAACTTTAGTCAATTTAGATTGCAGAAAGTAAAAGTAAAAAAAATGTACAAAGTTTTCTAATGCTGCATTAATGGCACTGTGCTGTGTTTGTTAATGTTCAGCTGAATATGTGCTTGCTTTTTGATATGCATCATTAGATCTTTAATCCTTCATGTCTGCCTTACTTTGACATCACTGATTACAGCTGTAACAAGCATCTGCAGAGCAGAAGGGATGTGACCCTCTGTTAACCTTTTTCTTTTCATTTTTTTTTTTATTATTACTCTATTAGTAACCCTTGTTCTTGTCTGTCATTCTCATCTACTGTATCCTTCATTCAATTTATGAACATTTATATAAACATGTTCTCTTGCCCCCCTTTATTTCACTTTGTCCTTGAATATCCTTTGTATTTGCTCACTCAAGCAAAGTCCCTGAATGTTCCCTAATGAGTTATTATAAACCTGATCCTGATCTGTAAATTTTGGATAAGATGAAAATTCAGACTTCCATAATTCATAGTAACAAGAAAGGCACATCTCACACAAGACTTGTATTTTCAACTGTAATAACTGAAACCAGTTCCACTGGACTTAACAACAGCAATATGTCAGGTCATCTGTACCATCTTTATAGATTTTGTCCAGACTTATTTGATCTGACTAGCTGATGCTTTACTTGAGTATTACTCCAAGTGATAAAAAAAAAAAAGTAATTGAAGCCAGGCCAAGTTTCCTATAGTCCACTGGGGTATAGTCAGCTAATAATTTTACAGTACACTCTACAACACTTGATTCTTCTTGCAGCATGTTCTTGTTATCATGCTAAAGGCCATTTGGAATTTAAAGTTTAGATCAGGTTTGGGGACCTTGATGGAAAATCCAATCCATGGCAGGTCATTTATGGCCATTATTTGCCCCACTTTGATGCCTCTGACTAGCAATTTATTTATATTAAATCATACTTTTATGAAGTGATTTAACAAATAATTTACCATACAAGAACAGACAATATTTGAAGTACCACAATAAAGCAGAATAGAAGTTAGAGCAGAAGGACAAAAGCAGAATAACACTTTCTTATTTTAGTAGCTGGTATTGTGAAAAATGTTATTCAAATGTAGTAGAATTGAATAGCTATTACCCCACCTGTTTCTGTCACTTTCACAGTATATGTCACATTTTACTTTCACTAGTTTAGACCCAAGATAGCTTAAGGACCAAAAGGAAAAAGCAAAAATTAAAAAAGAAAGAGGGAAAGAGAAAGTCAGAAAGCTATTGTTCTGGGTTCTTCAGTTGCCGTGAGCCATACGCATTTACCTCAAGATCTCTTTTCTTCTTAGGCTTGTGTCTCTGAAGGGTTTGCCAGCCTCTGTGCTGTGTGAGTGTGTTTCCTTTGTATTAATGTGATGCACAACAAACACACACACACACACACACACACACACACATAAACAGATGGAGGTTGTAGGATTAAAGTGTTCTACAGAGTTAAAGCCAAGCTGTTTCTATCCCACCCACTCTTCTTTGATTTGGGTAATTGCAGCATTTGCTGTGGTCTCAGTGGAGTTACTTATGTCTCACGCACTTAAACGCTGACAACAGCAATCTCTTAGCTTCCGGCTGAAGGATTCAGAGTCAAGATTTGTCACCTCTCACAGCCAGGGGAACAATACAGTGGCCCAAAAGAGTATTTGGACAGTTAAGCCACACTTTGCATCATATAAGAAATTGTTGTTGATATATATATCTAGACCTTTGCTTACTCAGCTGGGCACCTGTGTAAATGAAATGTGCTAATGATACTTGCATCATTTGTATTTACTGCATTTTGCAATGTGGAAGTAAGCTATTTTCTGTGAATATATGAGACTTGCAATAAATTAGCTGCTATAGGTATATAACTAGAAGAATAACAAAGTGTGGTAAATGGCAAAACCACTTTGAGAAAGCTCTTGCTTAAGCTGCATCAAATTTGGGTGTGGCATCTGAATCTGACACTTTTTGGGCCATTTTCGCTTTAATGATTCTAAATGTATTAAGCTCTATGGAGTGGCCAGTTATTTACCAGACAATTTGCATATCATTGTGTGGGTGGAGCTGAAATCAAAACAACTGGAAAAAGACCTAGAAACATTGTACTGTACGACATGTCATACAGCATTGTTTTCTTGCTAAGCTTTTAAAATTGGTGTTCTGTGACGCTATCTGCAGCGATTTTCATGTGGAGGTCAAAGTGCCGCAAGATGCTTGTGTTGAGAGGTGCGTCTCCTCTCTTCTCTCTTAGTATCGGCAGCTGCTATGGCTGGTTGCTAGGCAACCACATCTCTGCACAAAGACCGAGCCCAGCTGGGGTGGACTAGTCTGCCAGTCAGCACGTCCTTCCGGAGGTGTGATTGTGAATGTGTGAACGTGTGTGGAAGGGTTATTGAGTTTACTGTATGTATGAGCTAAAATGCTTGCAGATCCTTGTTGATTCATATGACTATCAAGCAAACCGTCACTCTCGAAAAGCTTTAATCTGCACCACCTACTAGAGTTTTACATTTTTTAAGAAAAACATTGCAATAATGGTGTTGCTTTCCTTTGCAGAAACACCTAATAATTATTAAGTAGAATAATAATAATAATCACAGAATTGAGTGGAATTTAAAATACAGGGGAATCTATTAAAGAACACTTTTCTTTTTCATTTTACTTCTCGTGTGTGAGAAACAGATGTTTACCCTTTATTAGAATGGAGTGCAATTTGGTTGAACATTTTAAAAGAGGCACAATTACTCTCTGAAAACTGCACCCCTTAATTCTGGTATCTCTCCAGAATAACACAGGCAGAGAGAGGAAGAGACAAAGAGACAGTGCCATTTTGTTTCTCTTTCTCTGTACTTGCCTGCAATCTAGTGGTTGTGCACTACACTGTAACCTGTGTGTTTCCTTTCTAGTCCTAAACTCAACAGTATCGCACCGCACAGCTGAGACATGTTTGCTTGACATTAACACCCACCAAATGTGGGCAGATTTCAGCAGTAGCGGGTAACACAGTCATTTCTACTAGTCACTTTGGCGGTTGAATTTATACAGTAACAGCACTGAACATTAATGTTTGTCTGGGACAAGTGGATTTTTTGAAGGCAAGTGAAAGATAATTTTATTTGCCCGACCGGGCAACTAATCTGATTAAAACGTCTAATTAGGGAATCACAGAAATTTTGGCGAGAATGATTGTGATTTTATTACATTTGGTGTAAATGACAATTGAAAATGGACAATGTAGTGACAGTAACAAAGGTTGTACGAATTGAGGATCACACAGCCTGTGTGCGAAACAATCTCATGGAGAAATCAAAACGTCTCCAGGTTATGTACGTAACTGTGGTTCACAGAGGGAACAAGACGCTGCATTGAATGCTTTGGGAACGACTCCAGTGTGACCACTCTCTGAAACACGTGCAAACAGTCCAATGGAGAAGCAAGACGTCACAGGTGGGGTGACGTAGAGACCAGGAATGTTTAAAAGCACGTGCCGTGTGCAGCCGGCAGCTTCTAAATAGAGAAGCAAGCACTGCAGGGATGCCGGAAGTATGGCTACGAGGTGCAGCGTCTTCGTATGGTTGCATACGTAACCTGGAGGCATTCCCCCAACCGGTGAGGGATGCATCCATCACTAGCGTTACTTGGCGACAAGGAGCTCCCAACACCGGGCCCTGAGAAAAGAACCAAAGTTTCCAAAAAAACAAAGTTTCCAAAGGCATCACTGCGTGACCTTGATCATGCGAAGCATGTTTCCCTCAGGGAGAACCAAGATGGCGGCGTGGTCAGACGCAGCGGCTACTCCGGGTTTTTTATATTTTTAATGTCATCTGTTTGTCTCAAAATAGTGTCAGTTTACCGCTAATTCATAAGGAAGTCACTCCAAAATACATCTATGATCGCCAAAGCCTTTGGAAATCGCCAATGCATACAACCACCAACCCGCACCGGCAGCCACTGAGAAGCTCCAAGGCCTTTGCTTACTGCTAAAGCTGAAACCCGAGACCACGGCCTCATCTACTGACGCTACCCACACAAAGTGGCGGTGCCGGCAGTGTGAGAGGGGACAAAAGCGGGGCAAGCGCGGAGGCATACAAGCTACAACATTACATACAAACAACATACAAACAACATTCCAGACTCTGCCATTCAGATGCACGGGCTAACCTGCTACCGAGCGGACAGAGATACAGCACGGTCTGGTAAGACTCGCAGGGAGGACTGTGTGTTTATATCAACCAGGGATGGTGTAACAATGCTGTGGTAGTGACAAAACACTGTTCATCGCTGGTGGAGTTTATGTAGGTGAAGTGTCAGCCGTTCTATTTGCCGCGGGAGTTCACGGCCACTGTTTTGTCGCGGTTTACATTCCGCCGTGTACAAACGCTAAGGACGCGCTTCGCGAGCTGTACAGCGCCATCAGCGAACACGATTGCATTGATGATGTGACAGTCACCAAGACCATCACCACACGTGCAAACCAGAAGCTGTGGATGACAGCAGAGGTTTGTGGGCTGCTAAAGACCAGAGATGATGCTTTCAGATAAGGAGACAAAGCAGCCTTAAAAACAGCAAGAGCCAATCTGTCCCGTGGCTTCAAGCAAGCAAAACGCTTGCATGCACAAAAAATAAATAATCACTTTACTGACAGCAAAGACACACAGAGTCTGTGGCAAGCCATTCAGAGCATCACTGAATACAAGCCCCTGCCAAAGGCCTGTGATGACAACACATCCCTCCCAGATGCACTCAATGAGTTCTATGCATGGTTTGAAATGCACAATGACACACCTGCACAAAAACTACCCACACCTCCCAGCAACCAGGCACTCTGTCTCCAGCCGATGTAAGGAAGACTTTATCCAGGGTTAAAACACGCAAGGCTGCGGGTCCTGACAACATACCTGGCCGTGTACTGAGAGACTGTGCTGCACAGCTGACGGATGTCCTAACAGATATCTTCAACACCTCGCTAAATCAGACAGTCGCCCCACATGTCTCAAATCCACCTCCATAATTCCAGTCCAAAAAAGAGTCCCCTGTGTCCTGTCTGAGTGACCACCGTCCCATAGCACTGACTCCAATCAAGATGAAGTGCTTTGAGAGGACTACGGACTATGCCATTTCCTCCACCCTACACCTGGCTCTTACTCACTTAGAAAACAAAGACTCTTATGTTAGAATGCTGTTCATTGACTTCAGCTCAGCATTCAATACAATAATCCCACTACAGCTCATTAGCAAACAAAACCTTCTGGGCCTTAACACCTCCCTTTGCAATTGGATCTTGTATTGTAGACCTCAGTCAGTCCATGTCAGCCGCAACACCTCCAGCACTACCACACTGAGCACAGGTGCCCCACAGGGCCGTGTGCTCAGCCCGCTGCTCTTCACGCTGCTGACCCACGACTGCACTGCCAAGTTCAGCTCCAACCACACCATCAAGTTTGCTGATGACACAACGGTAGTAGGTCTCATCAGCAACAACGATAAAATGCCCTACAGAGAGGAAGTGGCACAACTGGTTGAATGGTGTGGTGCAAACAACCTGTTCCTCAATGTGAGTAAGACAAAGGAGGTTGTGATGGACTTCAGGAGGAACTCTGTTGACCACCTCCCACTGACCATCGACAGCTCGGCTGTGGAGAGAGTCAGCAGCACTAAATTCCTGGGGGTGCACATCACAGAGAATCTCACCTGGACTACCAACACCATGTCACTCTCCATGAAGGCACAACAGCGCCTACACTTTCTCCGCCGGCTGAAAAGTGCAAGTCTCGCTCCACCCATCCTCACCACATTCTACAGGGGAACTATTGAGAGTGTGCTGACCAGCTGCATCACTGTCTGGTACGGGAACTGCAGTGCTGCTGACCGCAAGACTCTACAATGGACAGTGAACACAGCTGCAAAGATCAACGGTACCCCTCTCCCCTCCCTTCTGGACATTTCCTTGCACAATGCTCCAGTAAAGCCACCAGTATCGTGAAGGAACCCACCCATCCCTCCCATCATCTCTTCCAGCTCTGCAAGACTGCTCAACAGCTTTTTCCCCCAGGCTGTGAGAACCCTCAATTCCAACCACCTCACCCCCCTCTGAAACCTTGTCCACAATGTAAACTGTTGAAAAACTCAAAACACGGTGCAATTCTGAGTATGCTACACACAGGTGAGTTGGCTGGACAAACCACCTGTAGTAACGCATTCTTTCATCTCTATATGCACCAGATACTTTCCTATAAACACTACATGTTACATAGAAAACATTGTGCACCTCTGAGTGTGCTACATACAGGTGAGTGGGCTAGACAAACCACTTCCATGTTACAAGGACCTAATAAGGACTTAACAAATGTTTACTTGTCAGTGCACCACAATTCATATTGCACTATTTGCTTCTTTACCTTTAAATACCTCTTCTGCACATTGTCATGCATAGTTATTATGTAAAGTACCTGTATAGTCTGTCTTAGGTTATGTGTATGTATAGGCAATTATTTATAGTATATGTATAGTTAGATGTATAGGTTTTAAAAATTGTTTATACATCTAGTGTATGTATGTTCATATTTATGTTTATTTATGTAGCACCATGGTTCTGCGAGACACGACATTTCGTTCTACTGTATGTCCATACATGTAGCGGAATGACAATAAAGCTCGACTTGACTTGACTTGACTTGACTTGAACCCATTGGTCTAAAGCTACCACTGTAGGGCTCTCATGTACAGCAGGCCAAAAGGTATCGCTTTGGATGCAGCTGCCATCAGACCCAGCAGTTTTTGTAACTGCTTCACACTGAGTAACCGGCCTTCTCTCGCGACTGCAGTGAGGATCGACTCGATCCGAGCAGGAGACAGTGGTGCCTGCATCGTGGTCGAATCCCACACCACGAATGGAGGAACCCAATATTGGTATGCTTCACCCCTGAAAGCAAACCTTAGGAACTGCCTGTGTTGGGGAAGAATGGAGACATGGAAATATGCATCTTTTAGATCTATTGTGGCAAACAAGTCCTCGGACCTGATCTGAGACACAACTTGCTTAATAGTAAGCATCCTGAGCTTCAGTCACATGACTGAGCGGTTCAAATAATGCAGATCTAAAAAGGAACGCAACCCCCCATCCTTCTCTGGAACAATGAAATACCAGCTGTAGAACCCGGACTCCCTGTTGCAAGGTGAGACTACCTCGATTGCCTCCTACCACAAGAGAGTGTTTACTTCTTTTTCAATTACCAGAGCCTGCTTGGGACCCACCAGAGTGTGAAAGACCCCCTTGAAACGAGGCAGGGGCAACCAAACTGAATGCGGTAACCCATTTCTACAGTGTGCAGGACCCATTGAGACACATTTGGGAAAAGTCCCCACGCTGCCAAATAGACTACTAAGGAAATCAGCCTCTCGAGACTGACCTCTGGTGTAACCAGAGCAGCTAGCTCAGTGCCCTGAAGCGGTGGACTGGCAGGGGATGACCGAACTAGCTGTTCTAGAGACCTCCGTAGAGGTAGCAAGCCTCTCAGTACCGCTATGTTCCCGGGTGGTGACTGAAAGAAGCGCTCGCCGGAGACCACTGCGCCCTGAAGCACCGTGGGTGGCAGGGTTGGCAGACCAATCTCCTGAGGGCACTGAGGAGAGACGGGCACCGTATGATGAGGTTTACACCGGTCTTCCCCAGAAGTGCCTGCCCTCAGAAGTCCTGGACCACAGGCGTCAGGATTCTCTTTACACATCATGGCCTCTTAGGTCCGGAAAAAAGTGTTTCAGTATCTGAAACAGTATCTGTTTAACAGTGAGTGACCAGCCTACTTTCACTCTCTTGACTGCCGTGAGGATCGACTCAATCTGGGCAGGATCGACTCAATCCCACACCACGCCCAGATAAGTGGTTCTCTGTAATAGAGAAAGCACACATTTCCCGCATTCAGTCACAACCCTAGTTCTTTCATATGAGCGAGGATGCCGCCAACTGCTCAGAATGAGCTTATACTGACAAAATATCAATATAGTTCAGTATGCAGATTCCCTGGAGTCCAGCTGAGCCAGAGCAGCATCCACACACTTGGTGAAAGTACGGGGTGAGAGTGCAGTAAATGGCCACTCTACAGCAGAGGCTGCTCCCGGCCAGTAGCCTGTATCAGTGTGACCACACATCGACCTCCTCAGAGGAAGAGAGATGTAGCACAGTGCTCTCAAACGGGGGGAAGAAACTGCAAACGTGCTTCCGACCCAGGAGAGCACTGTAAATAAAGAGAGAGCACTAGATCTAGGGAGAAAGGCAGAGAAAGGGCGAACCCGTCTCTAACCCGTCCGTGCGATCCCCACGACCGCAGATGCTGCTCTGCCTCGGCAAAAGCGGGACGTGAGCCGCCAGATGGCTCACGAGAAGAGAGCCCTCTGGGAGCGAAGCGTGCGCAGCAAGAGTGCGGGCAGTCAGCTCCCTCGAGAGTTGATTTCATACAAGAGTTCAAATGAGTAGTTAATATACATTTTAGTACAGTATTGTCAATGGTGACTGTTTTTGCTTGATTTGGTTAGCAAAAATAATTCCAATGTCACAGCAGTACAGTTGCGCATCTCTGAGCAACATGCAGTGTTTAGTTACTGAATGATTCAGCGCTTTTTAATTAATCTTTAAGTCAATGATTCAGTGGTCCATTCATAAAGACAGGCACTTGCTTCATTCTTGAATGAATCAGCTGTCTGACCAAATCATTTGAAGGCATGCCTCAATGACTCATTCATTTAGACAGTCACCTGCTGCCACCTATTGGCAGTTTACTTTTATATTTAAAAGTAGCTCATCTTTGCATCTTTTCCAACATTTCATATTTGTATATTAAAATAAATAAATAAATAAATTAATTAATTAAAAACAGTGGAAAGATCAGTTTTGTTAATACTGATTTTATTTGAACGGTAACAGCCCGATAACGTCTTATTATATTAAGTGAAATTATTAATAAAATACAAGAATTTGATATGAAAGGTGACGCATGCATTTAATATGGTTAGGGGAAAATGCCCTTTAAATAGGCAATAAAAAATACATACATACATACATACATACATTTTAGTATGCAGTAACTTTTTTTTTTAAAGGTTTCTTGAGCTGCACTTATAATATAATTAAAATCTGAACATCAAGAGTAAATAAATAAATTAATAAATAAAACCGAATTCTGCCCTGATTTTAGCCGTTTAAAGGGCTGTGTCTCCTTTGAGACTAATATAAATGCCTATTCATATGATTGATTAAGATATTTGCATATGAAACATATTAAACGTGGAACTATTGTGAAGTTTTTACTATTACAGCTGCCGAAATGAACTAATTGTGAAAAGTCATGATTAGAACATTATGTGATAATGATAAACTGACAAATAAGAGATTCACTGTGCAGTGCTTTTATAGTCATTGATTATAACAGGGCTTTTTGGTGAACATGCAGAACTGATTCATTATCACTGAGCTGTGATAAGCCTGCTTTCTGTATATAATTCAAACACTATTTAAATAACAGATGATTCTTTTATGCTACTAAACATAATAATGTAAAGTTCACTATTTAGACACATTTTCTTACTTTTAAGCTTTTTCTTACTAACACATAAACAAAAGTAAATGATTTTGCATAAGCAAAAGTAAACAATTGCGTGACAGTGATTTTGACTCTACTTGGGTCTGCAAGAATAAACATGCTTACATGTTGCTGCATTTCTGTCAGGTCCATATATTTCTGTAAATGTCTCTTTGCAAAGCCTGTGTTGAATTATGAATGGTTTAGTAAAAGACCCACAGTAAAATATACTGAACAAACAAATAGTGCTCTGCTGAGACATTCACACAGTTGAAACAGCCACTTTCCCAACAATAGGTCTTTTTGGAAAGATAATGTTATTTTTAGTTATGTGATCCCATTGTGCTTTCTCTTTCTTCACTAACATGCCAATGTGCGGGTCAAAGAGACGATGATGAAAAAGTAGGCATTGATCTGTGTCTGTGTAGGCAGTCTGACTGATGTATTTAGCTCTATTACATAATAAAGAGGAGGAAGTATTTTGGCTGCTTGGTTTCAACAAAAGCTATTTTTACACTAACATCAAATTCTTCCTATAGGTGGTGCTACAACTGAAAAGTATTTGTAACTCCACAGCTGTATGATTAAATGAAATGTTATTTATTATTGTTATTTCTCTGAATCCACCCCCAGCACTACCAGTTAGTTGATTTAAAGGGTATCACTTTTTGTAAGAAAACTTTCTTCCTTTTTTTTTTTTTTTTTTTGCTATTATTTTAAAAATTGCATGAAATTTGATTGTGCCATCATGACATACTCCTGACAAAAAAAGTAATTTAATCATTGTAAAGATAGGTCATTGTTTCTCAACCCTGGTCCTGGGCCACCCAACACTCCCCTTTTTGTATATCTCCCTTATCTGACACACCCATTTCAGGTCCTGGAGTTTCTTTTAATGAGCTAATGAATTGAATCAGTTGTGTTTGATTAGGGAGACACACAAAATGTGCTGTGTTGGGGGTGCCCAGGACCAGGGGTGAGAAACACTGACATAGGTCAATATATTTGCGGGAGTGGCATGTAAATATTTCTGATGTTCGAGGGGCTAACAGCAATTTCTTAAAAATCAGTCATTCTTATTAACGGGAATGTGTCTTATAATTTTAGTCTAAATATTATTAAAGGACTATAAATATACTAATTTTCTATTATCTTCAACGTTATAAGTACTCCCTCAATGTGCATATATTCCTAGTGTTCACATTTAACAGTTGTCGAGTTGGCAGACATGACCAAACACACTGATGTCCTATGTAAAGAATTAAGTAGGACAAAATGAAAAATAAATAATTAATTATAGATTATCTATATGAGCTGTTGATGCTTAAATCCCAATAATTTTATTTTATTTTATTTTATTTTATTATCCAAAGGAGGCAAACCATTGTTTTATAAAGACCACCACCAAGGTCCAGTGTGATTCGGTTTCTTTGTCCAGCAGGTCATTTGTATTCCATTTGGGGAGTAGTGTGTGCAGTACAAAGCTAAGATATCTCTACAATGCTGTAGGCGCAGTTAGAGGTGGGGTGGATGCAGTTACCTTCAGAGGAAGACAAACGTCCAGTATTAAAATTCAGCACAGTCTTTGTGCTGCCAGAAACAAAACTACGATAGAACATTCTTAATCTGTGGATGATCTCACTCACAGCCAATCAGATTCTTTCATTTCCCCACACATGCCCTTATCTGTCTAGCCATTCAGGAGAAGGTTTTTTTTCTTTCTTTCTTTCTCTCTGTTTTGCTGAGTGAGCGGGCTATAGACTGCAAGTAATCACAGAGGATGTTGCTATGGTGACAACAAATCTGCAGGGCGACTGATGGTGCAGCAGTTGCTGTTACAATAGTGCTGCAGGAATACGCTGAGTGGACGTTTTATGCTTAGCTTTACAAGGTCAGATATTTTGAATCTGTGCATTAAGTGTTAAGACAGCAGGCATATTAGACTTCTGTCATTTTATGTTGTTAATGTTAGTGTTACAAGTCTCTACAATGTTAACACTTTAGATTAAGGAACACTATTAACTATTAACTATAGTTGTAAATACTTATTATTTCCCTAGTCATTTTCTTTGATCTCCTCTTTCTCTTTCTGTATTTCTGCGTGTCTTTCACCTTCTTTGCCCGTGTGTATTGTTTTTTGCCATACGCTTTTATTGTGCTGCTGCTATGCACACACACACACACACACACACACACACACACACACACACACATGTTTGTTTTTGTGAATTGTGGGGACTTTCCATAGGCTTCTATAGTTTTTATACTGACTAAACGAAATTGTCTATCCCCTAACCCAACCCTAACCCTAACCCTACCCCTTACAGGAAACATGTTTGCATCGTTACACTTTCAGATAAACTTCATTTACTATTTTTAATAATTTTTTAACATTGTGGGGACCGCAGGCCGGTCCCCACCATGTCAAAAATGTCAGGTTTTACTATCCTTGTGGGGACATTTGGTCCCCACAATGTAGCAAAAACAAGTACATACACACACACCTCCATACACAGCTTACAGGGTTTCTGGTAGGGGTGAAGCCGAACCCGAATACGGTATTCGGAAAGGCACAAATAGCGTGTTTTTTTTTACAAATACTTATTTCGAACAAATACTTAAAAAAATGTTTGTATTCGGGAACAAGAAAAACTTTATGTCAAAAAGCTGCGTTTCCTCATGAGACCGCAGTGCATGCCCGCATGAGTGAGTGAGTGACATTCAGGAGTCGGGGGGGTTGGGGGCAGGGCTCGAAATTGCGACCGTTTTGGTCGCATATGCTCCCAAAATTTAATCTGCGCGACCTCAAAATATATTTGGAAGCATTTGTGCGAGTGCGAGAAATCGTTGTGGTGCGACTTGTTTTTATTTCTTTACAAAACTTTCGGTAGCCAAACTACTGCCCAGACCGCTGGTTCGCCGTTCTCTCCAACATTACATAACTAATTAAACTTGATCTTTACATTCTTAACTTCAATGCAGATTTTAGATATTAGCCGTCAATCACTCCCTGTCACTGACACTGCCCTCCGCTGAAACTCGGAACCGGCCGTTTTCTCTCTCTCTCTCAGCCAACCTCTCTTCCGGATTTGCACAAACTACATCGAAATTAGGGGTGTGTGATATGACGATTTTTGATTGTGGGCAATAAAATGTCTCCACAACCTGCTTTTGAAGAAATATATATTTTGTGCTACAGCGCACATTCTGTCAGACGCAATTCTGGCGCCTCCGTCTCAATATACTGTACAACGCGGCACATTCACATCAAATGATAACAGCTCCAGAGTTCCACTCACGCAGGGTCGTAATTTCCACTGGGGACACACTTTTCAAAATCCCGTTTGTGTCCCACCACTTTTAAAATAATGTTAAATTTTTGTTAAATTAATGTCTTGTATTGTAGAATTCACGCTCAGCGCCGCCGAGAGTTTCGCGCCATCGTTAAAACGAAACCGAAAGTAAAACGCGCGCGCGCATTCAAAAGCAATTTTAATACCCCACGTTCAGAGCGCGACTCCCCAGTTAACCTTAGCATAGCTTCCCGTCACTCATTAACTTAGTTGAAACTCCTCACATGGATGTGGGCAACCAAATAGAAAAGAGTGTGGCTGCTGCTGAGTGTGTAGAAGTGTAACGCAAAAAAAAACTGGATTTTTACGCCTATTTTGAATTTTACTCGAATACAAATACAAATACAAATACTTTTCCCCCTCAACAAATACAAATACAGATACAAATACCGGCTGCTTTGCACACCCCTAGTTTCTGGGTTAGGCACTTCCATAAGTTGAGTTCTCTTTAATCGTTATCTTTTAAGAGAGGGCAGACATAAATTAGTGTCATTCCTGAGGGTGATACCACATGCAAGAGTGTTGAAAAATCTTTAGAAATCATGTCCTTTGTGAAATGAATAGCAGCATAAATGCAAGCACACAGACACCGCCCCTTCCCCAAAACAAATAGAGCTCCCCGAGGAGATAGAGGGCCGTGTCTTAATATATATATGAAGAGTTCAGATGCAAAACCAGCTAAAAGCCATCTCGGTCAAAAATGAGATAATGATAGTGATAGAGTGAATGCTCCTGACACATAGTATACATTCATCAAATACTTTTACTTCAAACTCGCTAAATTCCAGCCTCAGCCCAATCAGAAGTACCAGTACTTACATAGAAACCTGTACAAAGTAGCCAGAAAGAAATGCTAATTTTAAAGAAATACGTCAGATGAATTTAGAGGCTTTTACATGGTGGACACCCTGTATGCAACCACTTAACTTGGTTGCAAAAAGTCTTTTGTGTGTGTGTGTGTTCAGGTGGCAAACTTAGGAAAAGTAACTAAGTCTTGTAGTGCTCAGATTAAGAAAACTATTAAAATAAATAAATAAATAAATTGCCCAAAAGATTTTGCCCAAATCTGTCCCGATGGATGCTTGAGGGTTAATTGAAGTTGTATCAGATTGGCATCATGTCACAGTGAGTGTGTGTGTGTGTGTGTTATATAATATATGGGGATTCCTGTATGACCTATATCAGGGGTGGCGAACTCTGGTCCTGGAGAGCTGCAGCCTCGCAGAGTTCAGCTCCAACCCTAATTAAAACTCACCTGCCTGTTGCTTTCTAGTAACCCTTCAGACCTTGATTAGCTTGTTCAGGTGCGTTTGATTAGGGTTGAAGAAAAACTATGCAGGGCTGCAGCTCTCCAGGACCGACGTTTGCCACCCCTGACTTATATTAAATTTGAGGGTGTGTGTTTGGGAGGGGTTATTGGTAAATAAGAAGCATGTGGCTCTGGCAGCTGGTAAGGCAACGCATATGGGCTGGAGGGGTTGTTATAATAATATGTAGTAATTAATACAGCTGTGAATATATTTTAACAGTCACATGCAAAATCTGTATAGTTTTTAGAATTACAAAATGTTTAGTATTGTTTGACTTTTTAAATAACATTTCAGATGTTGTAGAGCCCGGCTTTCAGCATAGAATCTGGTCTACTTTGAAGATTATTGTGGCCAGGAACAACCCATTTACATACATCATATGACTTTCAATGCAAAATGACCTACAGCTTGGTTTTTGTATGTAACATTTAATACAGAATCGATTATATAATCTATAGAAGCTTACCACAGTTACCACAGACAGGAACAGCACAATAGTGAGAAACTAACTAGGATGCAAAGATTTGCTCGACACACTCACACACACTTTTTTTTTTTTATCCCTCATTGAACCCAACCCCTATTACCTCTTCAACAAACAGGGTCACATCAAGTAAGTGAATGTTCAAAAGGACAGTGTGGTCAATGGCTGGATGATCGAAGTAATGTGAACACAATATACCTTTGTCCTCATCAACCAGGCATTCTTATTCACTCCTTTAACAGGGATTGTTTAAAATAGACAATCTTTCTAGTTTCATCTTTCATGTTGTTTTTTTTTTTTTTTTAAACCTTGTAAAAAAAAAAAAAAAAAAAAATTAATGTGATTAATGGACTTTATTAATGGTGCTATTCTAAGTACTATCTAAAAATAAATTAAATTCAGGTCATTTGATTGTTTTATTGATCTGGAGAGGGTCACCATCAAACCTGCTTACTTTTCTTATTCCCATCACTTCTGGCAGTGCAGGCACACACACACACATGTTTGTTTTTGTGAATTGTGGGGACTTTCCATAGACTTATGTAGATTTTATACTGACCAAACGATATTGTCTATCCTCTAACCCAACCCTAACCCTAAACTTAGCCCTCACAGAAAACATGTTTGCATCGTTACACTTTCAGATAAACATCATTTACTATTTTTAATATTTTTTTTAACATTGTGGGGACATTTGGTCCCCACTATGTAGCAAAAACAAGTACACACACACACACACACACACACACAGTCTCACATGCTTCATGTTCTTCCTGTTCAGTTTGTTGAGAGGTGACAGATGAGGGTCAGAAATATAATATACACACCCTGAATCTTAGCTTCCAGTTACATGTTGATGAACTGCACACACTAAAACCACAAACATGCATAATGAATAATGACAGAAATAATGGCTCAGATTATCTTGACTGAAGACCTCATCCTTCACAACATTTAACGCTGATCCACTTTCATTATTAACATGACTACCAGACCAATCTGACCCACAGCTCTTTATGTAAATTATTGTTTAAAGTGAATATTTTGAAAAGCTACTATATTTCTTTAGCAGTCTTAAGGGTAGTTTTTGCAAAGAGCTTGATTGACAGGCGATCTGACCAATCATAACACTGAATCCACCATCTTGCCCAAAAAACAAATCAGGCAGGAGAGTAGATCAACTTGAATCAACTTAATACAAAAAGATCGGTTCATGTGTGCTGCTTGAACAGCAATCTGTCACAACACATTAAATAGCCACACAACTGTATTTATTGTTTGATTTTCTTAAAAAAAATAAATAAATAAAAAAAGAAAAAAAGAAAATTTTAAAGCTGAGACCTTGTTTCAGTAACCTGCTCTGTCTTGTCTGGCAGCATGCTGTCAGTTTCCTCCTTGCTTCATGAAGTTTTTTTTTTTTTTTTTTGTTTTGTTTTATTTTGTTTTTTTTTACTGTGTGAGACGAACTTGGCGTGTAGTGTGAGAGTGCCATTGTTTGTCGGACATAGCAACAGTAACTAAGGAGGGCGGGTCACTGAAGGGTCAGTACACACTGTACTGTCAGATGCTATGGGTGTTGGTCAGCATCTGACTGTGTAGCGTGAATGAAGAGAAACAACATTCTAGACTAATCCAAATGTTTGTAAGAGTGCATCTAAAATAATCTTGTCATAAAAAATGAAAATTGCAAAGTTTAGACATTTCAGTTTAGATAAATTGATTTCATTTTTTGATTACAGAATAACATTTGTTAAAATAAGTCAATTAAAAAAAAAAAAAAAAAAAAAAAAAACATTGATATTATATACAAAATAAGTCATTAAATTTAATATTTATTATATGTATTTAATATTTAGAACATTACTGGGAGTACTTCAAGTAAATAATCTAATAATAATAAAAAAAATAATAAATAAAATTCTGGTCTGTAAAAGTGGATGTTTGATTACAAAACAAATACTTGCAAATGTGTTTGTGATGCAAAGGGCTATTTTATTCTGTATATTTATAAAGGTATGTGCATTATGCCCCAGCATTGTTCTTTGGCGACATTAGTGTTTCCATGGTTTCATCATACACCTCAGTCTACCCCTGCCCTTGACCTTTGACTTCTTTGACCCTGAGGTCATTCAATGCCTTGTGGGGGTCTGATATTGAGCAAAAGGTTTGCATAAACTTGAAATTATATTTTTCACTTGACTGGATGTGTCTGAGAATAATTTGCAGATTATGTGTCCCATGAGACCTTCTTTTTATGAGCAGTTCTGACACACAGTCTTGCCTCTTGAGGTTTCCCAGTTTCTTGTATAATCAGCACTACACAGGAAGGGGAGTGAGGGGCAGCAGGTGCAGGGGGCTCGACTGACATGTGATTGACAGGTGGATTGTTTGCTTTTGAATGTCAGTTTGGATAATTATCAGAATCTGTAAGTAAATGTCACACTGACAAGGCGTGGTTTAACAAGACATTGTAGTTTTTTTTTTTTTTTCTTCTTTTTTTGTTTTTTTTAACACACTCCCACCTTTTGGCTTCATGCGCAGGAAAGATGAACAGGTTATCATATGATTTTATTTTAGTATTTAGTATAGAACAGATGGGAGCTATTTAAATTATTTAAACAATGAGTTGCTAGAATCGGCCAAATGATCCAATTAAATCAGCCTTTGAATGGGCCTTTGTACACCACTCCTCAAATGGAGATTTTGTCAGATTAAGTTAACTTATGTGTACAAATTTGTCCCTAAAATATGATTAACTACGTAGAAGTACGTACGTATGTGAACACATACACACACACACACACACACTCAAACACATCCAAGTATGCAGACACGCACCCTGCTGGCCAGCTGCTCACAGCAAGGTCAGCATAGATTAGCAACAGTAACTAAGGAGGGCGGGTCACTGAAGGGTCAGTACACACTGTACTGTCAGATGCTATGGGTGTTGGTCAGCATCTGACTGTGTAGCGTGAATGAAGAGAAACAACATTCTAGACTAATCCAAATGTTTGTAAGAGTGCATCTAAAATAATCTTGTCATAAAAAATGAAAATTGCAAAGTTTAGACATTTCAGTTTAGATAAATTGATTTCATTTTTTGATTACAGAATAACATTTGTTATGATCTGATTTTGTCAGATTAAGTTAACTTATGTGTACAAATTTGTCCCTAAAATATGATTAACTACGTAGAAGTACGTACGTATGTGAACACATACACACACACACACACACACTCAAACACATCCAAGTATGCAGACACGCACCCTGCTGGCCAGCTGCTCACAGCAAGGTCAGCATAGATTAGCTTTGTCATATATCACTGTGTGTGGGTGTGTGGTGTGTTAGACTGGAGTGATAGACTGGGGTGGGATTCGTTATTTGGCTGGTGGTGACCCAGTTTTAGCATAGAATGTCAAATAGCAGTCTCCAGCAACATCCAAAATGTACAAATGTGTCTGCGTGTTAGCTTCCTTTAAATTGTCAATACATTGTAGAGATACATGCTAAAATGCTGCGTTATAAACAGCCCAATTTGGGTAATTTTTGGCAATCGGTGTAGCTGGGTCAAAAAGCCGTGAGCTCAGTACTAGACTGTTTTGACCCAGCAGGCTTGGTTACATTTACCACAAAATGCTGGGCTTTTTTTTTTTTTTTAATTCAGTTATTGTTTAAAATCAATACACCGCTGGTTTAAATTTTTAATAATGGCACAGGCAAAACTAATAATCAAAACATGTACTTTATTGATAAGCAAAAACAGCTAATCAACAGTTATGCAGTTTATACTGTTACATGAAAGTGCTTTTTTAAAGTTCCGTCAATACTGATGAATAAATATTGAATAACTTAAATTTAAGACCAAATTTGAACAGTTATTTATTTCTTTTAAAGCTTTAGAGTTTGAGTCCTGAAAACCTTTAATAAACCCTGAAAGTTGGGAATAAACTTAATTATACTGAATCAAAAGGATTAAATAGCTGCTTTTTAAATCACTCCTCTCAAATGCCATTCCACACAACAGTTACCGGACGCTGCTCGAGTGGTTTCTGTGTGAGAGAACCTTCACTTTTAAAAGAACAAATTCTTCTTTGCAGGCAGTTCTATTAAAAGTTCTATTAAAGTTTTCTTGTATTCCCAGAGTATAGCTGGTACTTGCATGATGTGCATGCTCTCTTTCATGACCACATTTCAGACCATTGAGTTATATTGCTTTAATTAATTAATTAATTAGTTACAGTACTTAGTGTAGTAATTTAGCTTAAAAAATGTTTATCTTAATTACTGATTTGGGAAATAACCGCCTATAAATCACAGTTTTTTCATATCTCTGTTTTTTTTTTATTTTATTTATTTATTTATTTATTTATTAGGTGACCTGCTTGCAAGATTTCTTTGGTGATGATGACGTTTTCATTGCCTGTGGACCAGAAAAATTTCGCTATGCACAGGATGACTTCTCACTGGATGAAAATGGTAGGTCATACCTTTTAATAAATAATTGAGAAATTTAAAATATTAACTACAAAATATATTGAAGTAACACTTTCAAAAATAACATCAATAAATCATTAACACATATTATATTATGCTTAACAAATTGTTAGTTATTATACAATATATAAATTGTTAGGGGGCATTTCCCTATTTATGTTAACATATTTATTATTCATTAACTGTGGAAATCACAGTCTGTAGAGGTCACATATTTGGTCTTTATTGATTGTAGACATCTTTAATCATGTATTAATTATTTGTTACCAAATTTAAAGTGGAAACTTTTCATCATTTGTAAATGTTTATAAACATTTATTAATAATTAGTGCATTTATGAGCAGTCATCTTGGTGCCAAAAGGCATTCCAAATGACCTGAATTCACCCTATTTATACATATTGACAAATTATTTATAATTTTTTGTTAATGTTTTTGCAGTACTCAATCTAAAAGTTGAAACTATTTATAATCTGTAAATGTTTATAAGATTTACTAACCATTTAGGTCCATTACGGGCATTGGACTTGTAGCTACAGTAACAACATTCGTGTAAAAGGTGGTTAGTTAAGTTAAGACAATTCTTGCAAAAGACATACCACACTTTGTAATTTGGGTGCAAAACAGGTTTTTATATTAGTATAGTACTGTATATCATTAAACAGGATATTCCTTAAATCATACATCAACACAAGAAAACAAATCAGTTTTTCAAGAAAATATTTTATTTTTCATTGTTTATCAAAACAATGTAATATAAACTGATTGAACTGTTAGAGTAAATATACCCTTATACCCTTACCCTTATAGTAAACAAACTGACCCCTGTACCCGTCTGACCCCTTAACCAGCCCTTAAACACACCCATACCACCAAACCCGTCCCTAATCTTACCCATATCACACCTCAATAGCAGCAAAAGTATTAACAGCATTAACAGTAGATTTTAAAAGAGAACTCCACTTCCAGAACAACAATTTACAAATCATTTACTCACCCCCCTGTCATCCAAGATGTTCATGTCTTTCTGTCTTCAGTTGTAAAGAAATTATGGTTTTTGAGGAAAGCATTTCAGGATTTTTCTCCATATAATGGACTTCACTGGTGCCCCAATTTTGAACTTCCAAAATGTAGTTTAAATGCAGCTTCAAAGGGCTCTAAACGATCCCAGCTGAGGAAGAAGGGTCTTATCTGGCAAAACGTTCTGTCATTTTTTTCGAAAAATAAAAATGTGTATACTTTTTAAGCACAAAAGATTGTGTTCATAGTCTGTGTACTCCGGCTCAAAAAGGTAGAGTATGGCGAAAAACTCAATCTTATTTTCTCCTACAACTTAAGAATCATCCGACATCGTTGTACCTTTTTATTTGTAAACAGCGTTTGACTTATTTGCACTTCCTTAGTCTTTGCGCTTTCACTCTGTACACACTGGGTCTGTAGTCCTGCCTACGTTCCACGTGACCTGTTTCAATTCGATGTGATTCAGTAGTACGTAGCATCGTGAACGCGTTTTGTGCTTAAAAAGTATACAAATTTTTTTTTTCCAACAAAAATTACAGATTGTTTCGCTAGATAAGACCCTTCTTCCTCGGCTGGATCGTTTAGAGCCCTTTGAAGCTGCATTTAAACTACATTTTGGAAGTTCAAAATCGGGGCACCAATGAAGTCCATTATATGGAGAAAAATCCTGAAATGTTTCCTCAAAAACCATAATTTCTTCACGACTGAAGACAGAAAGACATGAACATTTTGGATGACAAGGGGGTGAGTAAATGATTTGTAAATTGTTGTTCTGGAAGTGGAGTTCTCCTTTAATTATGGTGTAACATGTTTAAATCATTTGTAGATTTTCAAGAAGAACATGACCATATAAATTGAAAATTTAATGACATTTGTGAGCATTTTAATTTATATCAAATAATGATCTGTTAATTGTTAGCTATAATGTTCAATTACCTAAAATCAGTTTATTATATGAATGTATATTAACTAATGATCCATTAACTATTATTTGAAGTTTGTTAATGATTTATTAATGAAAGTTATTTAAAAAAGTGTTACCAAACGAATATCTATAGTAGTAGTACAGTAGTACAGTGCTAATAATCTTTTTTTTTTTTGAGTCCGCATTTCAGTTTAGCTTTCATTCCAGTCATTGTACAAAGATGTTACTGGTTTTTATTTTAATCAGTCTGAGACTTTAATTTCTGTAAATAAATAAATAAATGCATAAATAAATAAATACTTTGTTTAGCACCCCTGTGCCCTACTATTTTGTCTCCCATTTTGTCTCCACATCAAAAATAGTAGTGTAGTCAGTAATTTTAAATTTTTATTTTATTGTTTGCATGTTTTGACAGAATTTCTGAATGTCTCTTTTTCACTTTTCAGATTGCTTTACTGGCAAATGAATGAATGAATGAATGAATGAATTAGTGTGTGTGTGTGTGGTTTATATTTCCATGTGGGAAGTGTGGGGTAAGGGCACAAAGTTTTTCAAGGTGTTTTTCTCACATCATGGAATTTGTCACAGCAAATGTTGGTGACTTCTCTACTTTATTGTATTCTTCAAGGATGCCTTTTTCTTCAAACATTTAAAGGCATACATTTATTTATGATTTATTTATATTTATTTATTGTCTCTTTACTTTTGCTGTAGAGTGTCGGGTGATGAAGACCCCCAAAGGACAGAGGGGCTCTACTAAGAGTCCCGGTCCTGTGCGACGCAGCAAGTCTCCGGCTGATTCCAGTGAGCCTATAATTATGTGATTCATGTCAGCTCAACACACGTTTAACTCCATAATGAAGATTTACTAACTAGTTAATTCCACCTCATGGCAAAAGCACCACAATTTCTTGCATGAATTTTTGACAGGCTTTCTACTAATAATGCAGTTTATTTTATTCTAAACAGGTTCTCTATTATATTAGCACACTTATTTTTTGTTTACACAGATAAATTATGATGATTATGATTTGATAATTGATTGATTTTTGTTGTTCTGTCTCGTAATTGCTCATGTTTTTGTGTGTTCTTGCAACATCTGTGCAATTAACGTTCTGTGTGCATAAATGGTTAATGCCATCAAAATGACTTGAATACATAATCTAATGCAATATGTTTCATACATGCATCGCTACATCCAGTAAATTTATTAGATTTTTTAACCCCAAGACCCACTGAGCAAAACTGCAACATTGCTACAGTTTACATACAGTTTTGGATCAAATTTGTCATTTTTAATTGTAATACTTTCATGTTTTTTTGTTTGTTTGTTTTTTTCCAAAATATTTTTAGGAGCCCATTCAATACATCATGGATATATGTGACCCTGGACCACAAAACCTTATGTCTTATGTTGCACGGGTATATTTGTAGCAATAGCCAAAAATACATCAGATGGGTTTAATTTATCGATTTTTCTTTTATGCCAAAAATCATTAGGATATTAAGTAAAGATCATGTTCCATGAAGATATTTTGGAAATTTCCTACCGTAAATATACCAAAAGGTCATTTTTGATTAGTAATGTGCATTGTTATGAACTTTATTCTGACAAGTTTAATGGCAATTTTTCTCAATATTTAGATTTTTTTTGGCACCCAGATTCCAGATTTTAAAATAGTTGTATCTCGACCAAATATTGTCTTTTCCAAACCATACATCAACGGAAAGCTTATTTATTCAGCTTTCAGATTATATATAAATCACAATTTTGAAAATTTTACACTTATGACTGGTTTTGTGGTCCAGGGTCACATATATTCTAAATATTTGTCATCATAGCCTAATGAAACTTTAAAGAGTGCTCTAAAATTAACATAGTGAAGTTCTAGTTCAATGAAAAGGCATTTTTTAAAGGTCAAAGCAACTAGACCAAATGCCTCTAAATATGATTTTTCAGCTTTCATGCCAAGGATGAGTAGATTTAGTCCAGGATCATAATTCTTTAGAAAATGTCAGAACACTGCTCTGAACTTTTCCAAATTTCAGATTGTTTGCTTGAAATCTTCTTACGAAAGACAAGTCAAAAAGGCCATCAAAACATATGTACTTACTATGCACAAAAACGAAGTATGCACAAACATCATGCCTTTTTTATCCATTGAAGAAAGAAAGAAAGAAAGAAAGAAAGAAAGAAAGAAAGAAAGAAAAAAAAGAAAGAAAAGGAAAGAAAGAAATGTTTGTGTGTCTGAGGATCGAAAAAAAGAAGACGCTTATCACACAATTTTGAGTTTGATGTAAGCAGATGCTCTGTTACAGAGTAAGAGAGGAAGGATCGCTCAATCTTCCGAGGAAGACTGAGCCAGGGGACCATTTTTATTCTGAGGATAAGACATTACACAATCAGACATTTTTAGTGACAAGAAAAAAATAACCTTTAATATGTCCTCTTTGACCTTTTAATCAACAGGTCAGTAATATCATGACATGACTGCCATCTTGTGGTGGCAGAATCTCACAGCATTCTAAACCATTTAAAGTTTGTATTCAAAGTGTCATTTCTGCACAACTAACTGCACCAAAAAAAAAAAACACGTTTTCACACAAGTCACCTGAACAATTGATATTTGCGATTTGTGATATAAGTCTTATACATTTTAAATGTGTAAATTTGCTCATTTTTATCAAATTGAATAATTAATAATTATTAGGAGTTATATACAGTATAGATAAACTTAAAAACTCAAAAAACAGACATGGACTAAAAGCATAACAGAACAAATTATGATTTCATGAGGTTTTTAATGTAATGACATGAAGGAAATATTTGTTTCGATTATATTTTATTGTAAGAATAGCTCATTTATGCATGCTAACTTTTCTTGCATGTCCTGTGTGCTTTAAATTAGAATATCTGTATCACTGTATCACACTCACTGGTGGCTGGACTAATGCTTTTTTAAATCTATTTCTTTTTATGTTTCCTTATGTCTCCCATCCCCCCGTTTTAAAGCCCATCTTGTATGTTTTGTATTGCACTGTTTTTGAAATAAATGAACAAAGACATTTTGAGCATTTTACATTTGGCTATTTTTGTTTAACTTTCATTCCTGTCTTTACAACATCCCTTTGGTTCTTGCCATTTTTTTTTCCTCCATTCTATATTTTTAAAGAGTTTAAAGTGTTTGTTGTTAGGCTACAACATTACGTGTGTGTGTATATATATTCTATAACAGCATTTTCGTTTCAGCCAGGAAACCCTCTCTTCTTATCAAACACCATTTTAGCAGTTAGCAAAATAAGATTGCTAAAGTCTTGAATTATATTGTAGGCTTCACATTATTTGTTCTTTAAAGCACCAGGTATTAAAAAATAATAATAATAATAAAAAAGTAGCCACAAAACTTACACATAGTATGTGTTAACTTGAAACCACAATTTATCATGCATGCATTTTTGTACAAAATAATGAATATTGCATTTCTGCTTTTAAACTTTAAATATGTGTAAATATGTCAGTGTTTAGCTATGCACAGTTATCACTGAGGGAATAATTAAAATTATCGTCTTGGCAATTAATAGCATTTCACAGATGCAGCTGATAGACCTTGTTTTGTACTAGGATCATCCTTTTTTTTAAGGGTTCTTGTATGGCATCTGGCTGTAAAACCCTTTATGGATCTATTTGGAATCTTTTTGCTTTTTTAAGTGTTTAACAGATAGCACATAGCAAAGCTAGTGCAAATCTAGAAAAAATCGGGACGAGTTGTGCATTCAGTTAGCACAAAAAAGATCAGCATTTTAAGAAAAGTTTTATATATCTCCTTATCCAGGTTTTTCAACATTGACTGGCTTTTCTTCTTTTTGTTTTATTTATTCATTAGCTGGAATGGTTTTGAGGCCTGGCACCTGGTCCTTAAGTTTTTTGTATCGCTTAAAATGAAAGCTCTGTTATTGAAACAGCCTTTAGTACTTGAGTACACACAATCACACCACTCTCACATATAAACACAACTCTGGTGTATCATAGCAACCCGCACTATTCATAGAGCAATGTGTAAATGAGTTCCAGCATACAGATACACACACTAGCAGCTGGCTAGACGACAGTTGACAACATGATTACACACAGGAGGCACTGCCTATCCCCACAATTTGTCTTTTCACTTACCTTAATAGTCTGTGGCTCTCCATATATCCCTCTCTTTCACATTTGCACTTTTTTTTTCTCTCTCTAGCTAATGGAACAGGCTCCAGTAGTCAGCTTTCTACTCCCATATCTAAGCAGTCTCCCATCTCAACTCCAACTAGCCCCGGTACCACTCGCAAACAGAAGGTAATGTTCTCTCAGTTCTTGTATCTATGTAGGTTAACTACCTAAACCACCATTCCTCTTTTGTTATTTTCTGAATATGTTTGAAAGAGCACACTGCAATTACTACTCTATTCCATAATGTAACATATTCAACTCGACCTTTTTTTCAATCCAATATCATGCAACCAGAAAATGTTTATTGTTCTTCTATAACATTTTTTTGAGCTGATTTGAACAGCGACAACCAGGGGTTAAATTGGGCCGGGGCTGTCCAGTCTGAGCCCCGGCACATAGGCTTACCCTGGTAACTCATCAGAGGACTTTCCTTGTACATTTTCAGCATTATAGGCTACAGTTTTTAACACTTTACTCATTCTTACTAATTCAAGCAATGATGTGTCACGGGTGTTTTTATATGTATTATTAAAGGGAACTGAGTGTCTGCAGAATAGTTTTGATTGCATTTCGATTCAATTCTTCTTCTTCTAAAAAAAAAAAAAAAAAAAAGGTTTATAGGGTGAAATGTGAGGTTCATCATTTTAGATTTTTGGTTGGTTTGTTTGTTTTGTTTTTGTGAAAACCTGTAACTCAACTGTAATTTTTTTACAGTCATTTTACAATTTACAGTTTTTCTCAATCGATTTGATACATTTCTCCAAACTCGGGTCAAAACAGTTAACACAGTGAGCTGAACACTTTGTGTGTCCTATGAGAAGTGTCCTAAAGAGATTGTATGTTTTCATTTTATTTCATACAAATTACAAATCATGCAAATATTTTTTTCAGAACAGTGTGCACAAAACTCTAAAATGTTTTCACAATAGTTAATGCAACCAACCAATACTTTAAAATATCTCAAAAAAGGTTTAAATCAAATCACAAACATTTATATACCATTTGTCCAAACAACAAACAAAATTTTGTCATTTTTCATTCTATCAAATGAACATGCTATATTTTTGATTGGCCCTAAACTGATAACTATTTGGTTAATCAGACACTCAACACTCAATCGTTTACACATTTATCAAAATTGCTTTAGAGTAATAATAAAAGGGAAAGTATACAAAGAGACTGAATATGCAAAATAATAATAATAATAATAATAATAATAATGATGATGATAAAAATGCAAAATAAATACAAATAAAATAAAAATAAAAAAGGGGGGTAAATCTATAAGGTGGTGGCGTGGGTAGAGAAAGGGGTGTAATGAGAGAGACGATGAAGAGTGTAACAGGTACAGAGATGAGCAGAGAGGAGGATGTAAAAATGAGGAGAGGAGAAGGAGAGGGAGAAGAGAGTTACTATGTCAAAAAATAAATAAATAATATATATATACTCCACCCCTGTGCTGTAAAAGACTGATCTGTAGTTATCAGAAAAGTTTGTTTGTAGTTCTTTCTGCTAAAGGTGGCACAAAGAGATTTTAAGTTTTAAAGGGGCAAGTTGTTTTTTTCTTATGGGTGATAGCAGTTATTGGATAACAATTTTTATTTCATTTAGATTTGCATAATATATATAAAACAAAACTCCCTTTTGAAGAATTTCAATAAACATGTATTTTCATTAGCATATTTGTGCATCTACAGCTGAAAGTGTTTTATAATCAATAGAGAACACACCAATAGATCTGATGTTAAAATTTACTTTTAATAAATGCATTACTGGAAAAAAAATTGCAGTGCTTCATTTTGCAGTAAAGTTGAACTATTTGGTTAAGATAATTTAGTGTTTGGATGGCTGTGCTAATTGTTTTGAGAACAAGTACACTGCATTGGAGAAAAGTTTCAAGTCGACTGAAAAAAACTGTAATATGTTACCGTAGACATTGCCCTACCCTGCTCATAAGGTTTTTTTATTAATAAGGGTCTTAAAAAGTCTTATGTTTCATTTTAACCCTTAAATGCATAAATATTTTGCCAATCATTATTACATATTCGGGTCTTTAGCGACCTGGACCTATACAGTATAACATTTGAAGTGGATCAAACCCTTTCATCAAAGTCCTAAAACCAAAACAATACCCGTTCTTGTCCTAGGACAACTTTGATTAACTTTTTTGATCCACTTTAAATGTTGACTACTGTATATCCAGCACAGATAGAGCTCTAACTTCTCCAATAGCAAAAACTATCTTGATATTTTATCATCAATAATCTTTTATAATCAATAATTTTATCATCAATGATTTATCATCGTCATCCTCCACTTCCACTTCCAGCGCACTTCCACAATGTATTCAGCATCTGGCTCATATTTGCGATCTCACCCATATTCTCAAAACTATTGTTTTCAATGACTTCAAAGTCAATATTTTCATTGCTAGTAGCTATGCCCACATCCACCATCAAATAACAGTGACATTTATATTTTATTGTGTACAGCAATAGCTCTGCAGTAAAACCATTGAATCCAGTTAAATTTTTGATGATGATATATATTTGTTTTATGCCTTTATGCGATAGCTATGAGTGAAACATCTTATTATTATTGTCCATCAAACAGTGCCACCTCAAGGAAAAATGTGAATTGCGTGTACTGAGTCATCAGATATTTACATATTTTTGTGCACGAAAAATATATTTGCACTATTACACACCTCGGGTCTCTAGCAACCCTATACACTTTTTGCAAAAAAAAAAAAAAAAAGTCAGAAAACAGATATTCTTTTATATTGTATTTTTTTTTTTTCGTTATATTGTTTATAATGAATAGATTGAGGAATACTAAGAAAGTTGATGTCAAACTTAAAAAAAATGGAGGGAGAGGGTAGTGAATGACATCCCGGGTCTCTAACGACCCAAGGTATGCATTTAAGGATTAAAAATCCTGCAGACAGATGTAGCTTTGCACACTGCCAGCATCTAGAATGATTTTGGTCAGCATTTTCATGTTCATAACAGAGGGCTCTTTCAACTTGTTTGTCTTAGTTTGTCAACTGATATAAGAACATTACACACAATGTTGGATTTGGATTGATTCTGTCTGATTTTTGTCCGATCTGGCAAAAAAGTACCTTGTGTAAGCAGCATGCTAGTATTCCATTCTGAAAACAGCCATACTGTTATATATATATATATATATATATATATATATTTTATATATATATAAAACTTAATTATTGTGTAAACATAACATAAATAATAGTTGTCTTTATTTCACCTTGTCTTACCCTACCCTGTCTTCACCTTTAGGATTTATACTTGCCTCTGTCTCTGGAAGATGATGATTCACAGGGGGAGTCCATGTAGGCTCTCTCCACTTTCCATATGTCTTATCAACATGCCAGTCACAGAGGTATCTCTGGTGCTATCTGTCTAGAAAACATCAACATCACCGCCCTAGTGACCAGGGTGAATGCACGAATACCTCTGCTGCCCCTTGGCCATCAGGCTTTAGATCTCAAGGCTTTGCAGCAGTGGTCAGTGCACTATTTGCTGCTTGAGAATTTGTTACATCCATTTTCTGTGTTTTGATAATAGATTTGTAGTGACTGATGAAAAGTAGTATATGCAGGGCATATGCTGCAGTTTGTATTATAACAAACAAACGTCTAAATTTGTACACATGGTCTGCTGTTGAAATTCATTTTATATATATGTGAAATTTGAGAAACTTCAATGTTAACACACAGCAGGTCAGTTTAGCTCTTTAAACATCCAGCCATTTTTTTTTTTTTTTAACAATAATTTTGACTTTTTCATATTACATTTTTTAAAAGCTTGGTCTTACGAATTCCAAGCAGCAAATAGTCAATTTTACAACAGTGTGATAGTCTGACTTGTACAAAAATGACAAGAAAAAAAAAAAAAAAAAAAAAAAAAAGAAAGAAAGAAAGAAAAAAAAAAACTTGTTGCGCCATTAACAATTTGTATTATTCTCTTTTTGTAATGCTCTCTTTCTCTTTTTCACTCTCTCTGTGCAAAGGTTTAGTGTGTTTTAAAGCCATTAAGTTTAAAATAGCACCCACAGAAATATCCATATCTCTGTATCACTGTAATAATGTGTACGGCCTACTCTAAGACACCAACATATATGTTTTTACATTGTTGCAATATTTTTAAAACATACACATAAGGTTAAATATCCATGGCTCTGAAGGTAATGATTGCAAATTGAGAGGAGGTGCCAAAAGTCATTTAACAAGGTCCTTTTACTTTCAAAAAAAATCTAGTAACTCCTTATTTTAAGGACTAATTCTCACTTTTCACTAGCATACATATTATTAGCATATTGGCTGTTTATTAGTACTAAAAACAAATACTAAAGCCTTATTTTGCATGACCATATTTTAGAACACGTAACTATTAATAAGCAGCAAATTAAGAGTGTATTAAGGCAAAAGGTATAGTTAATAATTAGTTACTAGTGAGAATTGGACCTTGATGTGTGACCACAATCACATTAAATTTAGGTATAAAATAAAATAAAATAAAATAAAATAAAATGAATATACTAAAGTATACGCTTAAAATACCTAATTAGGTAATAGCAGCAGCAGATTTTTTTTTTCTGTCCGAAGGGATTTGATTAAGGAAATAAGGAAATAAGGAAATGAAAACCAGTATGACTTTGTTTCTAAAATAACAAAAGTAATAAAAGGTGGGCCATTCAATACATGCATCATATTCCAAGTCTTTTAAAGCCATATCTTTTGTCTGAGGAACTGATGAAAAGTCCTTATTCACTGATGACATCTCTGCTGCAGCTCTTTAATGTCATTCACCTGGAAAGGCGGCAGGGTTTTATGCTGTTGGTTGTCATTTGTGTTGTAACCAATTGTGACATCAAATTTGAATAAAAGGGCAAGAATATCAGTGAATAATTACTTTTTTCTCTCAAACAAAGCTATTACAAGTCATATGAACCATTTTTATGGTGCTGATTTAAAGCCCAGAATTATTATTATTATTATTATTATTTTTTTAAATGAAAAGAGTAGCATGAACATTTTTTAGAATGTCCAAGATCTCATACAGGTTTAGAGAGACATGATAATGATAATGATGATGATGTGGATGCTGCTGCTGCTGATGATGATGATGATGATGATGGCAATTTTTACTTTTGGGTGACTATTCCTTTTCAAAAATGTCTTGTAAGATATAGTGTCATTTTTCAGAAAGCCAAAGTTATGTTGAAAAGAGGGAAGCTGAAAAACACAGTTTTCACTTCCCCAGTGGTGATGTACATATTGGAGTTTCTCATTCAAAGCTTTCATTTGAAGATAAACAGAATTATCAGACCTAAACATTTACAACCAAATATATATGATATGATGATAGAATTCAATGTATGATCGCAAAATGCTAAATTTCTCAATTACAACATCACAGTGATCTCCGCAAGTATTGTGATATTTGATAACTGCACAGACAAACCCTTTGTTGATTCTTTTATATGTATATATCCTTTCTGCTATTTTCCACTGAATATTCTAGAACCATAAGTGTCTCCAGATGATGTTTCACCTTCCATGGTGCCTTTTTAAAACCATCCTTTATGAAAATACAAAACAAACGAGAAAAAAGTCACTTATTTGTCACTTGTTTACTGTATCTTTTTGCATTGTTTGATATGAAGTGGGGCTCAAACATTATCTATAACTACACACTCTGTAATCTGTTACTGTAGTAGTTTATCAGGGTAAATCTTTAGACATGGTGCAGATGCTCTCTTTTCTCCTGTAGTGCTGTAAACACAGTTGTTTGTGTACTGATAATTTTGGGCTTGGGGACAAAAAAAAAAAAAAAAAAAAAAAAAAAAAAAAAAAAAAAAAGCAGGCTTCCTCTCTGACTATCATGTACTTCCTGCTGTATCTTTGTGACTTGTTTTGGTGATGTCATTCTGTGTATTAAACCTCTCTCTTTACTAAAAAATGAGATATTCTCTTCCTCTCCTGTTTTGACTGCAATAATGCTCATTAATGTCTTTGTGGGTTTTTGTTTTGTTTTGTTTCGTTTCTGTTTAATATTTTGCTTCTTCACTTATTTAAAAGGGTCATGAACTAGGGTGACCACCTGCTCTGCATTTTGAGGCACAGTCCCAAATTTGGGAGCTTTGTCCCATGCCCTGCAAGACATAAGCAGTGCCCTGCATTTTAATTTTGTCTGTATTATTTTTTTTTTACCACAATAAGAAATATGATTCAAATCCATTTGCAGAACCGTCATATTCTAGCTACAGCATGAAAATAACCAACCAACACATTCATAAAGACAGAAAAGATTTTTCTGCTGATGATGACTGTGTAAATGGCGGGAAGGAATCAGTGTTGACCTCATCACAAGTTGTTAAATAGAGCTACACCAGCCAGGACTTCTTCTAGACACATACTGGAAAGAAACATCCTGATCAAACTTGCTTGCAATCAATCAATCAATAAATCTAAGAAAAAACATTGTATGTCTGTATAGCCTAATAAAGGACAATAAACTAGTCACTACTTAAGAAAATTTCTTTTAGTATAAAATTTTATTTTTACCTACTAGCCTGTTGCTTAGTTCATTACATTTAGTAGACTCATTAGGTCCCATGGAGTAAATAACACTCTATCACTTGAACCTGGGCAAATTGAGTGAAAGTCACAGAGCTGGTCATAATTAATTATGCTTACTGGCGATTAAAAACATGTTGTAATGGCAAATAGGCTTTCCAACTAATGTAAATCAATAATTTTTTTTTTTTTTGAAGTACAGTAAGGTACTATAACAACATGCTTTAAGTTTCAGAGCTCAACGCTTCTGTTCGGCTGTTAGCCAAAAAAAAAAAAAAATACAGCTTATATTAAAACCAATAACTTTTTTATGCTTCCTTTTCTTTATTACGTAATAGTGATGAATACTCTTGTAACCCTTTTCTTAACCCTAGGGGTTAATTTAAATGCTGGCTTTAGTAAGAAATCTGGGTTCCTGGTGTTATGGATCAACTGGGGATCATGTTAACTGGGGATGCGCGCGTGCACGCAAGTATGTTTACCTGGATTTCCAGCAGATGTTAGACAACGACAGATTCGTCACATGCAAAATTGCACAGATCATAGATTTAAAAATGTGTTTCACCAGTTGTATACATTTGGTATGCAAAATAAAGCGCTTTGATTTCGCGGTGTTCGTGCCTGCATATTTCACGCAGTTTTAAGCAAGTTTACCATGCTCCCATGTCACGCTCACAAACCACGCCCACGTTAACATGGGACAGTCGTTTCAATGAATGATCAAACTCCTCAACGAACAGAAGTAAACCTTTAAAGAATTTTCTTTTCAATCTTTGTATAGCATTGCCTGTAGTGTGCTGCCATATGTGTTCTATTGAACAAATACAGATTAAGTTAAAATTAGCGAAAAAGCAATGAATGGTTATGACTGGTTTTGTGGTCCGGGGTCACATATGGACATTACACTGACGTGTCATTTCTGACATTGCAGATTTCTCTTCATAATAACAGAAACATGCATTTTATGTAATGCTGCTTTGAACCTATGGTGTATGTATTGTTAAAAGTGCTTTTTGTGATTTTGCTTTAACACCTATGTGTATATGTTTGATAAACATTAAATAAATGTTTGGTAAACATTAAACAATTAGCTGAATTTAAATAATCACAGATAATCCACTGCATCCTGTCTGTGTCACTAATTCGAAATTATAGGCACAATGCAAAACTATAGCTTTTCACTCATTCTTTATTAATATTTAAAAAAAGAAAAGGAATAAATAAAGTTACTAAAGTGCTTGACGTCCCTTTAACCACACCAATATTCCTACTCAAATAAAATTACTACACAAATTAAAGATTTTTTAACTACTGCACATACAGGTTTTTTTTTTACGAAGTAAATACCTTATTTAATGGACATAGAATTGTTATTAGAAAATAAAATACATTCAAACGAATGTAGCCTAAACAAAACAGTCTGGGCGTGGTCTGTGAGATGCGACATGAAAACGCATTAAACTGCCCTTAAACAGCGTCTGACACATTGGAATAGTGAAAGGGAAAACAACAGAGTCCAATAATGATACAAACATTCACAAATAATGTGGAAAGCTTTGAAATTTGTTCCGTAAAAAATTCCATGTGACGAATCTGTGGCCGTCCAACATCTGCTGGAATCTCAGGTAAAGCTATTTGCGTGCATGTGCATGTCCCCAGATAACATGATCCCCTGTTGATCCATAACACCGGGCAGTTAAATGGTGAATTTAGCCGCTGTTTTTATCTTTAAATTTAAAACAGTTGTTAATTACTTTTTTCCTTGTGAATTTTTCATTTCACTCAGCAATCACTATGAAATTGAATTATGTAAAACAGTTCTTATTTAGATTTTCCCCAGGATTTGTAACATTGTTGGATGAATTATCAAAAAAACTATGAAATACCAGATTATGAGAAAAAGGAATAACAAATGTTTATTTGTACGCTAATAGGATGACTTTTTTTTAAGGAAAACAATAAAGAGTGAAACAAATAAACAATGTAAATTTATAAAAAATAGAAAATTTCACAGATCAAGATAAACTATTTTACCCAAGGGTATATGTATGAATGGTTTTCAGTAAATAAAATATTTGTATCACCTTCTGTGTCCTAAGATTGTCTTAAAATTGTTATTTGTCTGTTACTATGCTTCTTAACCTTGTTTCCCTTACTTTTTAACCTCAAATCAATGCAAGATGAGAATTCAGAAACTTGCTAAAGTTGAACACTTCAGAAACGAGAAACACGAATTCAGATTTCACACTTGTCAGAAAGAAAAAAAAAAAAACGGGGGTTCAAAACTTATAATGTCTCCTTCAGTCCCATATGCAAATTTGGTATGAATCAGTAACACAGTCACAAATGTACGTGTACTTTAACGTTGGGGCCCGGTTCGTTGGTGCAGATTAACAGCTGAAGAGTTCGGAATAATTGCTCAGAGTCAACGAGACCAATATAAAGTTGGTTTGACGTTTGACGTTGGATGTTAGACAGATATTCAGCCGTGAAAAACTTCAGTACATTCTAAGTAAATGAGTACAATTGTATACAAAATGCTTACCTGAAAAGCATTAGAAAGTAGAATGTTTATATTTGTTTTAGTCACAGAACTATAACAGAATACATGCTTTTGAAATTCAACAATTCAGTCAAAGCTGGCAAAATTTTTGCCGTTGTATTGACTTGAATTTGAAAATCAATCTAAAAAAAAGTTTAAGTTTTTTCACAACTTTAAAGGGTGTGTCTTGTTACAGATTAGCAGACATTTTTGTGGTGGTTTTAGCCACAGAACTATGATAGAACACCCCAGCTAGGAATGTTATTGTACTAAGAATGCTCAGAGAACATTATGCTATGTTCTGGTAATGTTTTCAGTGGCAAGTTTTATTTTAGTTCCCAGAATATTCTCCTAAAAGGTAAAATAACATTCTCTAAAAACATTCTAAAAATGTTTATTAATAACAACATTGTCCTCTAACATTTTAATAGATTTAAGTGGGAAGCTTCACATTGGATATTGGATGTGGACTCAAATGTTGCTCAGAAGTCAAATTTTGGTCGAAAGTAAAAACCCAATCTTTGTTTACAAAAGGTCTTATTGAGTTTAAAAGAGGTTTAAATGTTGATGTCCATTTGAAAGTAATAGTTTGGTTTGATGTTACCATTATGGAGAGAAGTGTTTGCTTTAGTTGGGCAAATTAACTCTTGACTTTTCAATGTTTTACTCTAGCTGTTGTAGCTATGTGTGTTATGGCAAAAACAGCATGAGAAAATATGGTCAGATGATAGTGACATAGTGATCATAGAGAACTCACTTGCACATTGTCATAACTCAATGGTTTTAAGGACTGAGATTCAGCAGAATTTTAATTAAAAAATTTCTGACACAAACATGAAGAATCAATGTATGAATCTCAACAATGGTGACTTGCTGCAATGTATTATGGCTGCATCATACAAAACTCATCCAGGGCTCCTAGAATGCATTGCAGCACAAAGCATGTCACCATTGTTGAGGTCCATACACTGATTCTTGGTGTTTGTGTGTGTCAAAGTATTCAGTAGTGCAAAGTAATGCGTGAACAGGGTGTTTTAAAAATTACTGGTAGAAATACAGATTAATTGATCAGAACATTACTGGATTTTATGTTATTGAAACACATTATTATGGTCAGTAATATGAATTTAATAGCAGAGATTAGATTCTTGATTTAATCAGATCTCTATGTGATGATATCGTTAACATTATCTGATCGTATTTTCTCTTGCTGTTTTTGCCATAACAAGCACAGTTACAGCAGTTTAAAAAGAGTCAAAAAACAGTTCTCACCATAATGGTGACATCAAACCAAACCATTACTTTCAATCAACATCTAAACCTCTGTTAATTTCAATAAAAGCTTGTGTAAATATATGACAGAAATAAAGCCAATCTGGTTTATAATAAGTGAAGCTGAAAATGCTGTTTTGGGGGTTATGACATCAAACAAAGGTTGGGTTTTCACTTTCAACCAAAATTTGACATCTGAGCAATGTAAGTCCACATCTAGTGTGATGGGAAGCTTTATTAGAATGCTAGAGGGTAATGTTTTAACAATAATTATCATTAAACATTTGTAGAATGTTTTTAGAGAATGTTATCCTACCTTTTAGGAGAATATTATTGGAACTAAAATAAAACTTGCCGCTGAAAACATTCACAGAATGTGAAACATTTCTAGCTGGGACATACTATTAAAAATAAAATCAATACATAATTCAGTTAAAAATAAATTTAAAAAATGATCTCAGCTTCAAAGGCTGTGTCGTATTACAGATTTCATAAAGAACATTTTGCAGTAGTTTTCATTGTCAGAAGTGATGCAGAAGTCATGCTACTGACATTCAAAAATAGCTTTTGAAGCCTTCCAAAGAGTCTCCTGTATTACTGCCCCCTAGAGGAAGATACTGTTGTTTTGACGGAGTTTGACATTCAAACTTATAAATTAATTTTAAAATCAATACAGTCTTCTATTTCAACTTTAAAAGGTGTGTCTTGTTTCAGATTTTTCAGAAATGAACATTTCAATTCAGGTTTTACTGTCATATGTCATTCAGGACGCATGCTATTGAATTAAAATTTAAATCTGTCAATAAATTAATTTAATAGCATGCAGTTTCCCTTCACAAATTCAGAAGCTATGTCTTGTTACTGGTTTCTAGAAGAATATTTTAATGTTGGTTTTAGTCACAGAATTATAATAGAACACATGCAATTGAAACTGATTTTCCAATTTAATACATCAATTAGAAAACAAACAAACCAAAAATCGAGCACATTTTTAAAGGGTTTGTTTTGTTTCTTTTCTTCTGTTGTTTTTTTTTTTTTTTTGAAAGTTACTGTACTACTGTACTTACTGTACTACTAAAATATTGAGACGGTCCCATATGTTTTTTCAGTGACATGTAATATAGAAAATTTATTAAAACAGGAAATGATACTGCTCAATGATAATAATAATAAATATAGCTGCAAGCAGCAATTGCGGGGCCAAGCACAAAAGACGCAGAATGAGGAGCTAAGCATGGCAATGAGCAACAGACCGACTACAACAATGAGTAATTAAAGCCATTTTAGGATGATATCAGTTAAAATGGCTGAAAAATCATAAAAACAACAACTAATCATATAATTTAATGGCTTATCACATTTGACCAGTAGGTGGTGCTGTTTTCAAATTGATGTGACGTGTTCCGTGTGAGGTGACAATGACACACACAAAGTTTGGTGCCATTATATCAAAGCTTTACAGAGATACAGCCTCAGAGTCATTCTGGCATCATGCGTCAAATGTGTTGTGGCACTGTACGAAAACGGTTTTGTCTATCGACACGAAATCCATAACTTTGTGTCAGCACAGTCTGAAAATGATTTAAGTCAAATTTGATGAAAATCGGACCAACGGTCTAGGAGGAGTTTGAAACAGTAGGTTTTCTACATTAATCAAAATGGTGGACAGGATGTTTGGCCAATTTTGGGATAATGGGTATTAATGCTCTCGGCTTGACCCAAGGAATCTACTGACATGAGTTTCGTTACAATAGGTTAATGCAATCAGAAGTTACTAGCATTTAAGGAAATTTTATTATTAATGTTTAGTGAATGGTGTATTACTTTTGACCAATAGGTGGCACTGTTACAAAATTGATGTGGCGTGGTCAGTGTGAGGTGACAATGGCACATATAAAATTTGGCACATATAAAAGCACAAAAGAGGCAGAATGAGGAGTTAAGCACAGCAAGGAGCAGCAGACCGACTACAACAGTGAGTAACTTAAGCCATTTTAGGATAATATCAGTTGAAATGGCTGAAAAATCATAAATACAACCAATCGTAATAAAATTTATTGGCTTATCACTTTTGACCAACAGGTGGTGCTGTTTTCAAATTGATGTGACGTGTTCTGTGTGAAATGACAATGACACACACAAAGTTTGCCGTCATTATGTCAAAGCTTTGCAGAGATACAGCCTCAGATGTAGTTTGGCATCTTTCCAGCAAATTTGTTGATGCGCTAAACGAAAATGGTTTCGTATATCGACACGAAATTCATAACTTTTTGCCAGCATAGTCTGAAGATGATCTGAGTCAAATTTGGTGAAGATCGGACTAACAGTCTGGGAGGAGTTAGAAAAAGTAGGTTTTGTACATTAATCAAAATGGCGGACAGGAAGTTTGGCCAATTTCGGCATAATGGGTATCAATGTTCTCGACTTGACCCAAGGAATCTATTGGCATCAGTTTCATTCCAATAGGCTAATGTAAACAGAAGTTATTAGCATTTTTATAAATTTCATTATTAATGTTTAGTGAATGGCGTATTACTTCTGACCCATAGGTGGCACTGTTACCAAATTGATGTGGCTTGGTCAAAGAGTGTGGAGACAATAGCACATATAAAATTTGGTGTCAATATGTCAAAGCTTTGCAGAGATACAGACTCGGATGCAATTTGGCATCTTTCCAGTAAATTCGTTGATGCGCTAAACGAAAACGGTTTCATGTATCGACACAAAATCCATAACTTTTTGTCAGCATGGTCTGAAGATGATCTGAGTCAAATTTGGTGATAATCGGACTAACGGTCTAGGAGGAGTTCGAAAAAGTAGGTTTTCAACATGAATCAAAATGGCGGACAGGAAGTTCAGCCAAAATTGGCAAAATTGGTATCGGTGTTCTCAGCATGACCGAAGGAATCTATCAAAATCAGTTTCATTTCAATAGGCTAATGTACGCAAAAGCTATTAGCATTTTTCGAAATTTCGTTATAACTTTTGACCACAAGGTGGCGCTGGCCCCAAAATTTTTATGTACATTCAGGGCATGGTGCCGAACATTTTTGTAATTAATGTCGAAACGATACGCTAATCCGTTCTCAAGATACAGCATTTTAAAGCTAAATTCAAAATGGCCGACACCCAAAATGGCTGACATGGGAAAATTGGATATGGTTCGACTCGGTATGACACACCGAATCTAAAGAGACCAGTTTTGTGATTTTTGGACAAATCATTCAGACGTTATAAAGAAAAATAGCCATTTTTCGTATCTCCTGACCACTAGGGGGCACTGCACCGAAACACTGCAGTTAGCCTCAGGTCATGCTTGTTATAACACACACCAAGTTTGGTGTCAATATGACAAACTGTTACGGAGATGTAGCCTCACATTGATTTTTGCTAGCTTTTCGTAGAATTCTTTCGCGTGTTATTCGTGAATGGCTGGACGAATCGACTTGAATTCCATAACTTTTTGCCAGCGTGGTCTGAAGATGATCTGGATCAATTTTTGTGACAATCGGTGCAACGGCCTAGGACGAGTTCGAAAAAGTAGGTTTGAGAACAATTGAGAATAGCGAAAAAACTAAACCTTACGATTTTTGAATTTTGGTATCCATTCAACTCGGCATAAGCCAAGGAATCAGAGGAAAAAAGAATTTTTGTTGTGTGGCTTACGGTTCAAACGTTATTAGCATAAATCTTTTGAAAGTTTGGACAAGTGGTGGCGCTAGAGAGTTTGAGTTAGAGACTCCAAACTTGCTATGGTTAATGTTGGGACTGTCCTCTATCAGTGTGCAAAATTATACAACTTTCCCGCAAGCGGTTCTATGGGCTGCCATAGACTTGCGGCGGAAGAGGAAGAAGAAGAAGAAGAAGCGGAATAATAATAACGCCAACGGATACAATAGGTGCCACCGCACCTCTGGTGCTTGGCCCCTAATAACTAGATGAGCAAAGTTTGAGAACAAACTTTAAGTTGGCTTGAGAAAGCCTAGCCTGAAAGTTTGAAGCAGTTGTAAAAGTATGAAAGCGGCTACCATGATTTAACACATTGCTTACATGATTTAACATGTTGTTAACATGTTTTAGCATGATTAGCTTGTTGCTTGTATTTTTATAGGCTGATTACAATGTTGTTAGCATGATTAGCATGTTGTTAGCATGATTAGCACGTTACTAGCATGTTGCTAACATGTTTCTAACATGGTTAGCATGTTACTAGCATGTTACTAGCACGATTAGCATTATACTAGAATGTTGTTAACATGTTTCTAGTATTATTAGCATGTAACTAGCACATTGCTAGCATGATTACCAAGTTACTAGCATGTTGTTAACATGATTAACATGTTACTAGCACATTGCTGGCATTTTTCTATCATGATTAGCATGTTACTAGCATTTTGCTAGCATGATTAGCAAGTTACTAGCATGTTGGTAGCATGATTATCATGTTGTTAGCATGTTTCTAACATGATTAACATGTTACTAGCATGTTGTTAACACGATTAGCATGTTACTAACATTTTGTTAGCATGTTTCTAACATGATTAACATGTTACTAGCGTGTTACTAGCATGTTGTTAGCATGCTTCCAGTATGATTAACATGCAACGTTACTAGCATGTTACTAGCATGTTGCTAGCCTTGTTACCAAGTTACTAGCATGTTGTTAGCATGATTAGCATGTTACTAGCATGTTGCTAACATGATTAACATGTTGTTAACATGTTTCTAACACGATTAGCATGTTACTAGCATGTTGCTAGCATGATTTAGATAGCTAGATAGATTAGAAATATTAGAAATATTAGAGTGGAAGCCTAAATGAGTCTAAATTGATTAGAAATAGTACATAGAAGAGAAGCTTGACTGAGCCTCAAGGGATTCTGGGAGTTTAGATTTGAATTTTGTCAGTTGGAGTTTGAAGAGTGCTGGCTCATTTGAACATTCCGTCAATGTAAGTCTATGGGATTTTTGGTGGATTTTATAGTCTGGTTTACAAAAACTGTAAGCCGGATCAGTTAGTAAAGATACAGCACACCGAGTCAGACCAGTCTGAAGGTCTGGGCTGAGTTTGGTGGTTCTAGCTTGAAAGCTCTAGGAGGAGATAGATACCGAAATTTGGCTCAGAAGAAGAATAATAATAATATTCTTAAATAGTAGATCAGTAAGTTGGCTTTCTCAAGCCAACTTAATAATAATAATAATAATAATAATAATAAAAACATTACAGAAGGTATTTAAATAGCGAAAATCATGTTCAGTAATTACAATTATTGGATGACTGCAATTAATTAATTATTTATGTATTTAAATTGTTTATTTTGGAGGGTAACATTTCAAAATTTAGATTCTAAGTAACAGTTGGTAAACGATAAATAAATATAAACATTTGCTAGCTGTCATAGAGTACAATGTAGCGAATTTTAGCTCAAAGGGAAATGTATATAAATAATTACAATTAATTATGATTAATTACAATTACTTATATCAGCTGCCAGTAGTAACTGTAGCAGAATCAATTTTCCATCAACTAATCTGTTCGCTCAGCGAACATTCAGTATAATCTTTATATCAACTCTAAGAAATGATATTTTCTTGGCCACAGAAAATAACTTTCTTAAAGTACCATTGCATTAGAGCATGTAGCTCGAATCGGAATCGTAAAGGGACATTAATTTGCAAGGCAGAATCAGAATCAAAACTCATGTAATTTGTGCACAATAGTTTATTAACGAAGGACTAACACATAACTAATCTAAACAAACAAACATGAAATCACTCATACATGGGGGAATGGTCAGTGAGAAGCAGTTAGAGAGAGAGAGAAGGAAATGAAGCTATGAAAAAAATCAGTTAACCACCTGCTGTGAAACCATCAGTGCTGTCTACAGCTTATACTAAACCTCTGTATGTTTAGTTAAGTGTACGATACTTGCATTGCCTTGGTCGTCGAACAAGTGTCCAAATGCAGTCTCTGAAAGTCTTGGTGGTTTGAAGCAGTGGTGGTTTTGGAATTGCAATCACGTTCTTCCGGGTCTGAAGAGTGATGAATTCCAAAGATGTCCTGACTCGTTGGTGACTGGGAGTTTCTTCGCATGTGAAAAGTGAAGAAGAACCAGGAGCTGAGAGGGACCCAGCTGAAGTCCTGTGATCTTTGAGGAATGGAAAGACAAGGCCGCAAGGCCTGGCGCACGCTTAGGGAAGTCCTGAAGAGTTCTAGCTCATCATCTTAGGTTCTCCAAGAACCACTGACTGACTGAGGCGAGTCATGAAGATGAATTCCAGGGTTAGGTCGAACTGTCTGGCTCTTTGTGATCAAGAGCCACAGCTCTGTATGTTGAGCCTGTCGGGCCCGCCGGGCACGCCCTGTGCCGGCTCCGGCTCCCCGTGGGTTCCTCCACACGGGCAGCAATCGGAAGATGTTGCAGACGAGTGAGAAAGTGAAGAGAGAGAAGAAGGAAGAACTAGGGAGGCGGTCAACCGTTTGCCTTTAAGCTCTCTGGAGGCTGCGCCTCCAGGAGGTCCGCGAACCAATGGTAACTTTCACCTTTTGGAGGGAAAGTTTACGACTCTTTGTCTGTGAGCATGGTATTTTGCATATTTTATTCGATTGGGTGTTGATGCAAAACTACTAAGGTTTCTTAAAACACTAATATGTTGCATGGGTATCAACATCTAATTTACACCATCTTTTAGATCATCGAAATACGAATTAAAAGAGACCAAACATGACATAGGTGCTTTATACAACTAGTCATCTATCATAACGCATGCATAAAACAGTAGAAAGACAAATACGAATACAACAGACAAAAATTAAAGTACAATGTAGTAATACTGTACACAATAACCTGGGCTATGTGTGATAGGAAGGTCAAAGAATGGTTTGTCTGTGAATGAATAGGAAAGAGTCTATCTCTATAGGCATTGTGTCTTTCCTATGGCAAATGTAGCAGGGGCAGATGTGCATTCCTTGAAGCAATAAAACCTCTTATCAGGTAGTCACCGTGGCAACTAAGCCCTTTTGGGGTGTTAGTTGCTTTGGGGGGGGTTGTCTTCAAAACTCCAGCATATAGCTGGGTTGTTGGTTTTAAAGATTATTTGTTAAATGTAACAAATAACTGTATGTCTGATTGGTCCAGATGCTACAACAATCAAAAACAAGACACACCTTTTGAAGTTGAAATAAAAGACAGATTTTACTGATTTTAAAATGAATTTATAAGTTTGAATTTCAAACTCAGTCAAAACAACAGTATCTTCCTCTAGGGGGCAGTAATACAGGAGACTCTTTGGAAGGTTCTGCAAGCAATTTTTAAATGTCAATAGTGTGACTTCTGCATCAATGACAATGAAAACTACTGCAAAATGTTCTTTACATCTGTAAAAAGACACAGCCTTTGAAGCTGAGATAGAAGCTTGTATTTATTTTAAACTAAATTATGTATTGCTTTCATTTTCAATAGTATGTGTTTTATTATAGTTACACGGCTAAAACCACCACCAAAATATTCTTCTAAGAATCAGTAACAAGGCACACCCTTTGAATTTGAGAAAGAAAACTGCATGCATTTTAAATTGATTTATTAACAGATTTGAATTTAATACAATAGCATGTATCCTGATTTACATATGACAGTAAAACTTGCATGGAAATGCTCTTTTAGGCCCAAGGAACAAGACACAGCCTTTGCAGTCGAGATGGAAAACTGTATGCATTTTAAATGAATTTATTTAAATAGTTTGAATGTCAAACTCAGGCAAAACAACATTATCTTCCTCTAGGGGGCAGTAACACTGGAGACTCTTTGTATGGTTTTGCAAGCTATTTTTAAATGTCAATAGTGTGACTTCTGAAAAATTTGACAATGAAAATGTAACAAGTCAAGGCCTCTGAAGCTGAGATAGAAGATTGTATTTATTTTAAACAAAATTATGTATTGCTTTCATTTTCAATAGTATGTGTTCTATTATAGTTCTATGGCTAAAACCACCACCAAAATGTTCTTATAGGAATCAGTAACAAGACACATTCTTTGAAGTTAAGATAGAAGAGCGTATGTACTTTACACTGATTGACCTATTCGTTGACATTTCAATATGTTTTGTGAATAAAATCAACATTTAAATGTTTGTCTATGAACCAGAAACAAGACACACCATTTGAAATTGAGATGAAATACTGTATGTTTTCAAAATGAATGTGTTAACAGATTCAAATTTAATTCAATAGCGTACATCCTGATTTACATATGATAGTAAAAGATGGCTGTAAAAATTGTTCTTTGAACAAGTAACAAGACAAACCACTTGGAGTTTACATATCAAACTGTGTACATTCTAAAATTAATTTATTTAAACTTCTGAAAGAAATTGAAGTCCATTAAATGAAGAAAAATTCATTATATGAAGGAAATGTTTTCCTCAAAAACCATAATTTCTTTACGACTGAAGACAGAAAGACATGAACATCTTGGATGACAAGGGGGTGAGTAAATTATTTGTAAACTGTTGTTCTGGAAGTGGAGTTCTCCTTTAAAATTTGTATACTTTTTAAGCATAAAAGCTCGTGTAGCACTATCGCTGGGATGCGCATCCACGACGCTATGGACTACAGAATCATGTCGAAAGGTCACACACGACCACCTGACTTGCTGATTCTTTCAGACAGTGGAATAGATATGGTCCATTCTTGACAGCATTGAGATTCCAACTCCGTTGGCAATGGTTGCCATTTTCCACACGTGCACCACCATGTCTCATTTGAGCGTGGCCTGCCCGAGGCTTTAGGGACTGGTGTCGCCGCAGCAGTCTTCTCTCTCTGTCTCGTTCATCGTCTGTGTACTCCGGCTCAAAAAGGTAGGGTATGGCAAAAAACTCCATCTCATTTTCTCCTACAACTTCAGAATCGTCCAACATCGTTGTACTTTTTTGTTTGTAAACAGCGTTTGACTTGCACTTCATTAGTCTTTGCACGTTTTGTAAACACTGGGTCTGTAGTTCGTCGTGCGTGACCTTTCGCCACGATTCTGTAGTATGTAGCGTCATGGATACGCATCCCAGAGCTAGTGTTTCACGAGCTTTTGTGCTTAAAAAGTAAACAAATTTAAATTTTTTGAAAACAAATTACAGATCCTTTCACTAGATAAGACCCTTCTTCCTCGGCTGGGATTGTTTAGAGCTCTTTGAAGCTGCATTTAAACTACATTTTGGAAATTCAAAATCGGGGGCACCATTGAAGTTCATTATATGAAGAAAAACACTGAAATGCTTTCCTTAAAAACCGTAATTTCTTTATGACTGAAGACAGAAAGACATGAACATCTTGGATGACAAGGGGGTGAGTAAATTACTTGCAAATTGTTGTTCTGGAAGTGGAGTTCTCCTTTAAAGAACTATTGAAGATTTCCAAGGCTGAATCTCTGACAAATGTCAAACGTCAATCATCAAACCAACTTTATATCATTGTCAACGAGGCTCGAAAAGGAATTCATTTACGTTCATCTGACGAGAAAGAGGCAATGATGAAATCAGTCATGAAACAAACTCACTGCTTTCAGTCTTGTTCAGTCCCTGGCACGTCACCGATCCGTCGATCAAAGTCCCACGTTGAAACCAGATGTGTCCATTTTCCAAGGAAAAATACTTTAAGCAAAGAAACAAAATAAAACAAGGGTTGTTCCCTTACACTTTGGGCCTTACATTACAAATATACTCGGTCTCCAAAATGACAACGACACAGAACTTCACGCACACAGTTCACACGCAGCCTCTCCTTGCCATGCGATGCTCCTCCCCCCTCTTTTTCAAATCAATATTCCCTTTTTCAAATCAAGTCATTCTCAGATGACTGTCGGTGTGGTGTCACACCGACAGAGGCCGCTCCCACGATAGTTGATTGACATGAGCGTCTTACCTCAGATCAGCTGTAACAGTCCGACCTCCATTGTTTCGATGCCGGAGCAGGGATGTAAGTTAGTTAGTTAAGTTAGTTTGGAAAAAATCTAACTACTATAATGTGTACAAGTTATATCACAGTAACACAACAACTAAGGTAAGTAGGCTAATAAAAGAAAGACTTCTCGACATTCAAAAGAAAGGATCTCGCCGTGCGTCGCATCGCGTTCTTCCTCTGAGGGAAATATAAATCTTACTCCTCACAGCGCGTCTTCTTCCAGTAATAAGATGCAAGTAGCCGAGATAAACAATGAAGTCAAGGCTCGCTGCTTTGTTTATGTTGATGTGGGCGGTACGCCACTTGCGCCTCCACATGGCTGATTATAATAACAAAAGTGTTAGTAGCTTGTGAGCGTAATCAAATTAAAAATAATTAGGTCTGACGAGACAGACTGGACATGGGGTTGGTTTCATACAGATTACTGTAACACATGATATTTGTTTTCGATGAGACTTCATTTAAAAGTAGACATGTCAGGCTTTCATAGATAGATCTCTAATGTCTCTGTGTTGAGTATTCGCTGAGTTTTAGTTCATTTTAGTGATGCATTTCTTGATGATCACAGAGAACAACGCAGCAGACTGCATACTCTGTTTGTTTGCTTTATTTCACAAAACCACAAAGTGTTGTTGTTGTTATGAGTGTAAACAAATAAAAGTAGATTCCTTACAGATTCGATTGATGTAGTTGATGTTATCTGATGATCTGTACGATCAAAAATGACGGAGTAATTGAAGTTTTTTTTTGGCGTTATTAGAATAACTGCCACAAACCGCGCAAGCACATTTTTCGACCCCAGAGGGTTAAAGAAGCTCAACAGTCACTGGCCCATAATAATACACTTGAATTAAATATATTATGTCAGTGGACATAAATAAAAACATCTGAGCAATGAAATAATGCTGATGCATGTATTAGAAATTAACAAAAATGAAATACATACATTTTAATATTCTGCGTTATTAAAACCCAAGCATGTTTTAGGGATCCCTACACTCACAAGACTGCCTTCACAGACAAAGATCAGTGTCTACTTCTTCACCATCTTTTTGACCTGCCCAGTGATATTGAACAGACTAAGTTTGATTGGTACATTTCACTGTATCATTTCACTGATTCTTAGTTAAACCTGTCTCAATTCAATGCAGGTTTTGGATCAAAGACTGCGTATAACAAGATGGTTCACTTGTAATACTATGAATGGGAAAAACCATAGATATGTATAGATGCCTCATTCGACCACTCCAAGCATGTAGACGTGTCAGGTATCTTGCAAAGGTCTTGATGTCATTCACCATAAATCATCATAAATCAATTAATATTTTGAAAGTTACCACAATCCTGCACAGCCGATGGGGATTTAGATTCCCAAAGAAACAGGATAGATTTTCACAGGTGAGAATGTGTTGGTTTGTGTTTTTAAATGTATTAACTCAATATTACAGGTTCTTAAACTAAAGTACCTTTTAAATGCCTTGTTATCTAATCTACCTGGTCTCATGGCAAAATGTTCCTGGTAGCACTTTTTCACGAGACACAAAATACGTACCAATAAGTATATATCAATGCAGTTTCCAAAAGAAATGCACACTAGAGGCTGTAAAACTCTGACACTTTTTATTCCTTTTCACACAAAATATGATTTAAAGAGTTTTGATTAATAAAGTGTAATTTTCACACAATTACAGAGTTGTACTTGAGAGGTGAAGAGCTCCAGTATACGAATCCCGTGTAACTACGGTTCAACAATACAATTTAGATCTGCACACAAGGAAGATTTGAATGGCACACTTGTGTCAACAAATGTGTTTTTATATCAGTTTTGCATGTGTTAACACTATCGGGTAGGTTTAGGGTTGCATCCCTAGGGGTGTTGCGCAGGTTAAGCAAGGCTGCATAAATATCAGAGCCATCACATGCATACTTCGCAAGGAGATGCTTCGCAGACCTGACACCACGCTCTGCCAAGCCATTGGATCTCGGATAATTGGGACTGCTCGTGAAATGCTGAAATCCCACAGGTGAGCAAAATTCTTGAATTCCCTGCTTGAAAATGATGTTGCATTGTTGGTCATCAACTGGTGGGCAATCCCATGATCAGCAAAGTGCTGTTTCAATTGCCTGATCACAGTGTTACTGGAAAGATTCGGAAGGGCATCGAACTCCCACCATCCAGAGTATGAGTCCACTAAGATGAGGTAATGCTTGCCTGACCACTCGAATATGTCAGCTGCTGTGATAGACCATGGGCTGTCTGGTATCTGGTGAAGTTGCAAAGGTTCTCTCATCTGGTGTTGCTTTAACACATTGCATGGAGCACATCTGGATACCTCTCTTTCAATGTCACTGTACATTGTAGGCCAGAACATAGTTTCACATGCCCTTCGCTTAGTGGACTGAAGGCCAGGATGACCTTGATGAAGCTAGGTTAGGTAGTGTTTCTGGAGAGAGTGAGGGATTACATACCTCTGACCACACAGAATCAAACCGTCATCCACTGTCAATTCATCCCTCATTACATAAAATGGACGGATGTCATGTGGAATGTCCTTATATGAGTCAGGCCAGCCAGTAAGAATTGTTTCCTTGAGGCATTTGCAGAGAGCATCTGCCTGTGTGGTTTGCTTGAGTTCCTCAATCCCTCTGGATGATAACACCTCTTCCAGAGCCAACACATCATAGTCCTCAATGGCTGCTGGAGTGTCTGTGGTGGGGAAATGTGCATGTGAAGTGCATCCGCAACATATAGTTCATGGCCTTGTTTATAGATCACATTCAGATGATAGCACTGAAGTTTGAGCATTATTCACTGGATGCGCACCGACGCTGTGGGCAGAGGCTTTCTCAGGATAGTTATAAGGGGTTGATGATCTGTCTCAGCAGTCACTGGGCGGCCATAGATATAATCATGAAACTTTACACAGGCAAAGACTATTCCCCTCTTTCTCAATCTGTGCATAGCGCGCTTCAGTGTCAGTGAGAGATCTTGATGCAAACGCAACAGGTCTGCCATCCTGAAGACAGACCGCACCGAGACTGTGCTGGGAAGCATCAGCAGACAATGTCACTGGCTTGTGCACATCAAAATACTGTAAGACAGGTGGACTTGTCAGCTGTCCCTTGAGTGTGTCCACAGCAGCAGCATGTTGTTCAGTCCAATGCCATTCTGCATCTTGACACAGAAGCTGACGTAGGGGAGCTGCTACCTCACTGTAACAGTGTATGAATTTTGAAAGATAATTGGTCATGCCCAGAAACCTCTGCAAACTATGTTTGTCTTCTGAGGTAGGCATCTGGTGGATGGCCTTGGTTTTTTCTGGGTCAGGCTTGACACCTTTGACTGTGAGAAGGTGGCCTACATACAGCACCTCCCTGAAACTACATTTTGTCAGATTCAGCTGCATATTGATGGCTCTGACATGGTCTAGCACACATTTAAGGCGTTTGTCTTGTTCCTCAAGAGAAGAGCTCCAGATCAACATGTCATCCACAACTATTTCACAAGGCTGCCCAGAGAAAAGCTTTTCCATGCATCTCTGAAAGACATCACTTCCAGTTGAAATCCCATATGGCATTCGTAGAAACTTATACCTTCCGAACGGGGTCATAAAAGTTGTGAGTCTTGATGATTCCTCGTCCAGAGGGATCTGCCAGAATCCGCATTTTGCATCCAAAATGCTGAAGACCTTTGCCTGTGGCATATCAGCAATCGACAGTCTTTAATGGGTGATGAGGCCTTAGGAGAGCCTTATTAAGATGCACAGGGCTGATGCATATGCGTACCGTACCATCCTTTTTGACTGTAGCTGCCATGGCAGACACCCAAGAGGTAGCCTCCTCCACTGGTGAGATGATGCCCAGTTTGGTCATTCTTTCCAACTCTTGTAAGACTTTGTCTTTCATAGTCAACAGGATCCTTCTGGGGGCACACACAGTAGGACGCACTGATTCATCCAGGCGCATGTGATACATGACTGGAAGCTTGCCAACACTGTCAGTACGAAACAAATCCTCATAATCACTCATCTCCGGAGCCTGCTGTTGTACAGCATGTACCTCAGGGCTGAGTTGTATGAGATTTAATCTCATGCTGTCAGGTAAGTGTAACAAACTTATAACATTTCTATCCACTATGTGGAATTGCAGTTGACCTCCTGAAAGAAATAAGGTGGCAGTGCCCAGTGTCTGGACTGTTTGACCACCATGAGCTATCAGATTTACTCTGTCTGAATGATCAATTTGGGCAGTGTGGTCGACTTGCTGCAGTGTGAATCAAGACATAACATTGCATTTTGCTCCAGTATCTATTTTCAGCTTGACTTGCTTATTACTGGTTGTTGAGAGAGTGGTGAATATTTCTCCTTTGTTTGCAAGCAGGTCCACACTTTCACAATGAAAATAATCTTGGTGGATCTCACTTTCCACTTAATTTACTCTGTGTAAGTTTTTTCACTAGGTCCACTAGATGGCGCCATCCGTCCACCTCTGTTTTGGGGATTAGACCTACAACACTTGGCAAAGTGATTCCACTTGTTGCATGCATTGCAGCATTTGTTGAAAGCCAGGCATTTGTTGTGCTCAATAGCGTGCTCACCCCTGCAGTTGTTACAGCATCTTTTGTACTGCTGCACGGCAAACACTTCAGCCTCTCTTTTGAGTTACTTAGTACCCCTTTCGACATGCTCAAACAGCATACATGTTCTAATCGCTGATTCTAATGTCAAGTCTTTCTCCCTTAACAGCTGAGCACATACTGCATTGTGGATGCCACAGACAATTCAGTCTTGTATTAGTTCATCAGTAAGCGAGCCAAAGTCACATTTTTTTGCTAGCAATCCACGTAGGATTGAATTCCTTTGTCTGGTTTTTGCACCGTGCTATTGAATGCATGTCTATCCATTATCACGTTAAGTTCTGGCAAGCATATCTCATCAAATTTTTTAACACATCAGGATCTTCTTTGTCTTCACCTTCTTGAAAGTGAAATGACTCATATTTATCTAGTGCATCTGAACCGGCTAAATTGAGCAAGGTGTAAGCTTGCACCTTCTTTGACTTGTCCGATAGTCCTGCTTTGCTGTACACATCCCATTCCCTCTTGAATTTCACCCAGTTGTTAGCGATGTCATCATCAAACACGAGTGGTTCTATACGTTGTAGATTCTGAGCCATGATTTGTCAGCAATCCCACTTCTGACACCATGTAGATGTGCACAGAACAGACGAGTTGTGTGATAACTTTGTATGAACTCCTTTGAGTAACCACCACTGAATCAGCACACCCACACTGAACCCGCACACCAAAACTCCCCCTTTACTCCCCTCTGCCCCCACATGTCCATCTCCAAACATGCAGCTCCCATAAACATGTGTGGATGACACACATATATTCTACACTACCTATACATATCTATGGGAAAACTGCTACACACAATATGGCAGAACACGTCCTGCCCTCCAAATAAAAGAGCCAAGTCATCACATCATTTCAGTCACCATTAGAAGCTCTGGCGCTGTCCACAATGGCAGGACCAACTTGAAATACATTCTCTTTTTTTTTTTATGCTGTTTAAGGATAAGAAACAAAGTTTATGGGTAAGTTCATGTTAGATTTTAAGGCTGATTTGAAATGTGTTTTTTTAAATATGAATTTAGTAAGGTTTTTTTTTTTTTTCAATATTTCCCCATCCAGTTAGATAGGAGTTGGTCTTGTATGTTTAAAACAATAGCCTAGAGGCGTTGCAATTATGGTGAGTAAGTACTGACTTTCCGTATTAATTTGAATCCATAAGTTTTGAGCAGTGATGTTTGAGATGTAAGAACTCATGTATAGTCAGTCATTTATTGCTGCTTATGTGTCAGTAAATCAAGACAGTTGCTAAATTGTCACCTTCATATTGTTCCTCTTAGTAGTGTGAAATCATCTATTATTTAAATTGTGATTAAAATATATGCAGAAATCAAGCTGTCATAATCTCTAGCTGGAGTGCCCATGAGCTCCCCTAGAGGGCACTCCATCCCATACCTTTGCCACGCATTCTGGACTTCATTTCCTATAACCCCTGCCTAGGAACTAATCATCAGACTCCACCCGTTTCCTATCAAGAGGTCTATTTAAGTTGGACATTCTCACCCACACATTGCTGCGTATTGTAGATATATTTATACCTAGCCGTCCTAGTTTCCATGTTTCACTCGTGTTTTACCTGTTTTTCCACGTTTCCTTGCCTGTGTTTTGATTCTTGGACTGTTTACCTGTTTGTTTTTTGTTTGTTTGCTGTCTGCCCTGACCATTGCCTGTTTGTGGATTATTCTTTTGCCTCTGCCTTGGATGATACTGTTTGCTGGTGTTTGACCCTGCCTGTTTGACCACGTTTTTTTTAAATAAAGCCTGCAACTAGATCCTCCAACTCCGTTGTCAAGCCTCCCACGTTACACAAGCAAAGAATTCTCCCTTTATAAACACTGAAGTTATCAATTACTTCAGTTCAGCACAAGCTTAGGGAGTTCTGCACTCTTGCCAAAACATTATACAGCATTTGTTATAGTGCAGGCATTACGTTACAAGAGTGAGATCACAATTGTTTAATGTTGACAGGTATAATAGCAAAACTATAGTAAACGTTTCAGTAATACTTTAAATTAGGGAACGCCATTTACTGTTACCTAGTTGCTTGTTTAGCATGCATGCATATTACTAGCATACTAGCTGTTTACATATTAAATCATATATTAATGCTTTATTCTGCACAACCATATTCTAGATTCCTTAACTTTACCCCACACCTAAACATTACATCTAAAGCAACTACCTTGCTTACTAACAAAAAGCAGCAAATTAAAGGTTTACTAAGGGAAAACTCTTAGTTAACAGTGAATACCTGTTCCCTAACCTAAGTTTTAAAAGTTCTATATACTTATTTCAAATGCAAAGATAGAAGTGGGCATCCATTGACGTCTTAAGGAGATATGCCCTTTTTATTTCTAAATTATTGTAAGTATAACAACTTGTACAGCTATAACAACTTGTTCTCTGAACATCTGCTTTAGAGGTATTCCGCATATATACGGTACCCTCCATAAGTATTGGAACAGTAAAGACAAAATTGCTTTGTTTGCTGTGGAGTCAAGACATTTGCAAATATGATTAAAAGATGAATATGAGACAAAACTACAGAATGTCACATTTTATTATTAGGTGTTTCAACACATACATGTTGTATCAAATAAAAAGGACAGTGCTTTTAGAGTTCATCCCACTATATTTAAGGTAGATGTTAAAGACTAAAAGCTATTATTTTGTTACAGAACTCTTGCTGAAATCACAGCAACCCATAGACATCACCAGACTCTTGTTCTCATCCTTTGAAATGCTTTTCCCAGTCTTTAATGCAGCCAGTTCCAACTGTTGCTTGTTTTGGGGAGTTTCTGCCTTTAGTCCTCTTCAGCTGGTAAAATTCATATTCAGTCGGATTTAAATCTGGAGAGTGATTACATCGATTTAGTCTCCAATACTTATGGAGGGCACTGTAATATCTATCTATCTACCTATCTATATATATACATATTAGTGGTGTCAAAATTAACGTGTAAAGTAACTTCAGTAGAACATCAGTGAACTGCAGTGAGATGTCGTCTGGTCATATGTCAGTAAATGTCAGTAAATATGTCAGCCGAATCTTCCTGTCCTGTCAGCCGTTATACTGTACTCGTAAATACAAATATGCCGGCGCGCACTGTATTAGGCTATAGCTATCTTGAATCTGGTCCTGAATACCAGTCCGCTCGCCACCAGAGGTCGCCTTGCCATTCACATCACACAGACTGTTGCACCACACCCCGGACTACGTTCCTCATCATCCATTGCGCTGATTACATGTTCACAGGTACAGCCAATCATGAGCTGTATAAATACGAGGCCCTTCCCACTATTCTGGGCTGAGTATTGGACTGCATTTAGCACTCTCTGTGTGCTAGCTGCCGTACGGAACCATCTCTAAATTATCCTGTGTCTAGTCTGGTTTTCTGAGTTTTGTATTCTTGCCTAGTTTTCTCGTTTTGTCTGTTTCGCTGCCTGCCCTGTGGATTTTTGGATTACCCTTTTGCCTAGCCCCCTGGATTATGTTTGCCATTCATCGACCCTCGCCTGCCTCACGGACTACTCTTGTGTCTTGCTCCTCATATACCTGTTTGCCATTGTCTGACCCTGCCTGTTTATGACCATGTCTCTGTCTGGTTACAATAAAGCTATGCATTTGGATCCGCCCGCTTCCCGTCTCCCTCGCTCCGTTACAGAATACTCGGCCACAAAAGGATCCAGCAGCTTTTCACACGGTCATTGGAAAGGTATGGACACTGCAAGACTGTTATTAGCCCTCGAGCAGGGCACGTGATTACTCGAGGGCTATATTCAAGAGTATTTGGACATTGCTAATGTCTCTGATATACTGGACTGTTTATTGATAGAGCTTTTTTGCGATGGTGTTAATCCACCTTTAAAGGCGAAACTTAGATGCGAGGGTCCGCGTTCATCTCTCGCTGCATTCATGGACTATGCTTTGCTGTGTGTTGGCTCGCCATTCACTGTGGGTGTTGAGCTTAGTTTGGTCCACCGCAAGCCCCGGGACATTCAAGTTTGCCAATCATTACTCTGGTGTGCAAAACCACTCGTGAAATAGCGGCCACCCCGGAGCGTGCTCACGTAATGGCGGCGACAGCTGAGCCCATTCACAAGATGGCGGCGATAACAACGCTCCGTCATGTCACTGCTGCCATCCCGGTGTCATGCAGTGTCACAGCTGTGTTTCGTGAGTCAGGTCAAGTTACAGCTGTTGTTCCTGAGTCAAGCAAAGTCAAACCTGTTGTCCCTGAGTCAAGTCAAGTTGCAGCTGTCGTTCCTGAGTCAAGCAAAGTCAAAGCTGGTTTTCACAAGCCAAGTCAAGTCATAGCTGATCTTCATGAGCCTCGTCATGTCTCGTCTGAAAGTACAAAGTCTCGACCTATCATGATGGCCAGTGTGATGGACCCACCACTGATGTCAGTGCAGGCTGCAGGCATCCTTTTGACATCAGCGCTTTCAAGCCCACTCATTATAGAGATTCTGCCACCCGCTGCTGCTCTTCCCCTAATGGCGGTTGCCATTTGGTGCGTGTGGGCTGCACACTGTGCTCCAGAGGCCTCATCTGTGCACAAGTCAGCTCCAGAGGTCTCATCTGTCCACGAGTCTGCTCCAGAGGTCTCGTCTGTCCACGAGTCTGCTCCAGAGGTCTTGTCTGTCCACGAGTCTGCTCCAGAGGCCTCGTCTGTCCACAAGTCAGCTCCAGAGGTCTTGTCTGTCCACGAGTCTGCGCCAGTGCCCCCGGAGGTGGCAGCTCCTGCTGCAGAACCTCCTAAGGGGGCGGCGTTCACTTACAAACTCTCGGCCTGTTCTGTCATCTGTCTATTGTCATCACAGAGACTGCTAATAAGCCCACTGTGTTCCCTGCCTCTCTCCTTGTTGCTCTGTCTGTCTTTTCTGTCTCTGTTTTCCCCAGGTCCCAGTCTCTGCCGGGGGTCTCTGCTCTGTCTGTTCCACCCTGGAGGGCTCCTGTTCCGCCTGCACCGCCCAGGAGGGTTCCTGCTTCGTCTGTTCTGCCCTGGTGGGCTCCTGCTCCATCTGATCTGCCCTGGAGGGCTCCTGCTCCGTCTGCTCCACCCTGGAGGGTTCCCTGCTCTGCCGTCCCTGCCTCAAGCCTCAGGACCTCCACATGGACTTGGCCCTCCAACCCTCGCCTTGTTTCACCCCCGCCCCACCGCTCCCCTGGATTGTTTGTTGTTTGAAACGTCTGGAAGCCGTTCTTTGGCGGGGGGCTATATCATGAATCTGGTCCTGAACGCCAGTCCGTTCGCCACCAGAGGTCGCCTTGCCATTCACATTATACAGACTGTTGCACCACACCCCGGACTACGTTTCCCATCATCCACTGACTACATGTTACAGCCAGTCATGAGCTGTATAAATACGAGGCCCTTCCCACTATTCTGGGCCGAGTATTGGACTGCGTTTAGCACTCTCTGTGTGTTAGCTGCCGTACGGAACCATCTCTAAATTATCCTGTGTCTAGTCTGGTTTTCTGAGTTTTGTATTCTCACCTAGTTTTCTGCCTGCCCTGTGGATCTCACACAGTTTTTTGGATTATCCTTTTGCCTAGCCCATTGGATTATGTTCGCCGTTCATCGACCCTCGCCTGCCTCACGGACTACTCCTGTGTCTTTCTCCCCATGTACCTGTTTGCCATTGTCTGACCCTGCCTGTTTATGACCATGTCTCTGTCTGGTTACAATAAAGCTATGCATTTGGATTCTCCCTCGCTCAGTTACAATAGCCTATTAAAGCACTGTATCATATTAAAAACCAAATGAAACTGTGAATATGTAGTCAGTAGTTATGTTGACAATTAAAATCTGTGAGAAACGTTTAGGCTTGTTTAGGCACACACTGCATAACGTTATATCATCATAAAGTAATATTACATATAAAACACATATCGCAATTGAGGTAAAACACTTACTTTCGGTGTTTCCTTGATAAAACCAACTGCCCTGTCTGCTCCACATCGCGAGTAAAAGGAAATAACGTTATCTCTCTGAGAAAAGGTTTAGGAGTAACAGTACACAGCACTCTTGTCTGTTCCACAAAAAATGTGGAAAAAATGTCTTTGAGAAAAATTTAGATTAAAGAAGTGAGATTAAACACTTTATTTTGTTGTTTCCCACCCTCTTATGCCCCGCATCGCGAGGAAAGAAAATGGCATCTGTGAAAAATATTTCAAATGGGTGAAGCGTTGTCACACCCCTGTGGACTGTCCATGTTGGTTTCTCCCTCTTGTGCCCATATTTGGTCGTTCCTGTTTCCTGTCTTCATTTAGTCATCATTAGTTAACCTTGTTTTACCTGTGCCTTAATTATGTTCATCGTTATCACCTGTCTTTATAAGTTGCATTCAGTTCTGTGTTTGTCGTCCGGTCTCGTCAACGTCAACATGAATGTGTATGTATGCTACCCTGCCTGTGGATTTACCTGTCTTGGAAACTACCTGTGGATTATAATAAAGATTTTATCTTGAACCGTCATCTTCGTTTGCCTATTCCTTCCACGTTACATGACAGAAGACCGGACCTACAACAGTTAACCCCACGTTTTCTTTTCATTTTCATTCAGTGTTTTATTTTCTGTTTTTCCCCTGTCATGGATCATCCTGCCTTCCGCCTCCTCCTCCTGGAGCAGGGGAATCGCTCTCTTGAGGACCACACCAAAGACTTTGTGTTTCTCGCCCCCATGACACACTACCCGGACAGCAGTCTTTGCTCGTTTTATCGAACTAGACTTAACCCCACCACATGAGCGCAGCTGTCCGGGGATGGTCCTCGAGAGAGCCTCACTGCCTATGTTGAGTGGGTGCTGGTGTCCTGCAACTCTTCGTGGACCGTGGACTCCGCGGATGATGACACCAGCCCCACTCTTGACCCAGAGCCCAGCCAAACAATTAGAAAAACAAAAGGAGTGGGTGTGGGATGGTAACAGAAAGTCAGTGTAGGAGGAGGCTTTGGTGGAGGATGGACTCCCAGGAGGACAACAAACAAAGTCCAGGGTGGTGACGATGGAGGGAGGAGACAGAGGGGACCCGGAGCAGGAGGAGCCAAGTGAGACCCAGGCCACAGCCATGATGGTAGCCCATGGTGGAGCCGACGGAGGGAGGAGCCATGGTGGAGGAAGGGCTGACGACTCCATGGGGCTGACTGACGGTGGTGGAGCAGGTGGAGGTGGAGCCCGAGGCGGAGAGCCGATGATCCTGGGCGACACCAAGGATCCGGAGGGCCAAGGCGGAGCCCAAGGGTTTTGTTTTTCTAATTTCTTGTCTTTCTAATGTCACACCCCTGTGGACTGTCTATGTTGGTTTCTCCCTCTTGTGCCCATATTTGGTCGTTCCTGTTTTCTGTCCTCGTTTAGTCATCATTAGTTAACCTTGTTTCACCTGTGCCATAATTATGTTCATCGTTATCACCTGTCTTTATAAGTTGCATTTAGTTCTGTGTTTGTCGTCCGGTCTCGTCAACGTCAACGTGAATGTGTGTGTATGCCACCCTGCCTGTGGATTTACCTGTCTTGGAAACTACCTGTGGATTATAATAAAGACTTTATCTTGAACCGTCATCTTCGTTTGCCTATTCCTTCCACGTTACGTGACAAGCGTGCACATGAGCAAATGTCCCGGATGTGACTAATAAGGATATTAGGCCGTGTCAGCGTTGAATCAACGTCAGGTGTCAGTGTTGGATAACCGTTGGATTTTGTTTAGATTTTGCAAATCGAATCAACGTTGAAATAGCAACGTCATTCCAACGTCACGTTTGTCAACATAGGTGAATTTGCCAACATTGAATCAATATTGATTTTAGTTTAGATTTTGCAAATCGAATCAACGTTGAAATAGCAACGTCATTCCAACGTCACGTTTGTCAACATAGGTGAATTTGCCAACATTGAATCAATATTGATTTTAGTTTAGATTTTGCAAATCCAATCAACGTTAAAATTTCAACGTCACTAAAGTCCTGCTTTTCAACAGTTTATTGATCAGCATTGTTTGGATGTTGGAACGTTATTTTTCTACTGATATCCCTAGTGAAAAAAAAATATGCTAAGTATACTTGCAGCCAGACTAATTGTCAGCATACTTCAAGTGTGTTACTGATTAGTTAACTTGAAGTGTGCTATTTTGGAACAACTAATTTTGTGCTAAGTATATTTTAGTTGTAATTAAATTGTAGTAAAGCATAACTGTAAGTGTATTTAGTGTACTTTTATGTGCTAAATTGGAACAACTTCAAGTATACTTAGTATACTTTAAGTAAGTATATGCTGTGTAAGCTAATTGCATGCTTGATTAGTGATATTAAAGTGTACTTTGTTTGTATTACAAGTATATTACAAATTAATTAAGGGTGTCTTCAAAATATACAAGAAACACACCATAAATATATTATTTTTGAGTAAAAATATGCAATTTTTTTCCCCAATGCTGAATGCACTCGTTGTCAGGGTCATTAAACCAGTGTGAGTGAAATTCAATTTTTGGCCATGCAATAGTGTTTACTTGGCTGTACTTGTGACATCACAAACTAGTAGCTGAACTTCCTGTCCCGTACACTGTAAATCCTAATAAGTTCAGCTTACTTAAAAAAAGTTTGGAAACAGATTGCCTTATTTTGTTAAAGCAAACTTAAAGGTAAAACTAAAGTTAATTTAATAATCAGTTTAAAGTAAAGAAAGCAAACTCTTACAGAGTAAATTATCTAATAAATATCAAGTTAGATTAATGTCATTTCTAGTTAACATACTCCAGGACATTTACTAATCTTACTTAAGATTTAATAGTAAGATTACTTTATTAATTCTATTAACTAATAGTGTTATTTTGTGTTGTGCAAACATCTTAAATGCTGTTATTCTCAACATGGATTTAATCTGCCATTTTAAGATATGGGAACTTAAAACATTTTGTGCAATCGGTTTCCACATTTTCTTTAAGTAAACTGAACGTATTTTTATTCGTTCAACCAGCATGAAATGAACTTAACACAAGTTTGAAATTCTCAACAGTTTATTTTTGTAAAAAACTTTAAGAATATCACAATAATAAAAATTAGCTTTTAAAACATCTGTGTTCTTATAATACTCTTTACAGACTTCTTGACTAAACAACACTTTGTTGTCATAACATTATCTGGACCCACTGGAACACTGTTAAACAATAGAGCATTTTCAGAATGGCATGCAAACAGAACAGCAAAAATAAAATACAGGCCTTTCAAACCCATCCATGACAATTCTTCCCTCCATGATTGCCTTTATTGCATCCACAATGAGGGCATGTCCTCTGGTAGAACTGTGAGCAGGTCTACAACTGCTTGACTGAAGTCTGCATCCACATCCTAAGTAGAGAAATAAAATAGGTACAGTGTAAATTTCTCCATTTCAATACTGGAAATGTTCTAAAAGCATACATTGACAAGGAACTTTTAATGCTTTTCATTTATAAGCAAATTGATTCATATTGATGACCAGAGTGAGTGTACAATGATCTGTGCAAACATCAAGCACAAGGAAATGTAATTAAGCTTTAAATTATGATCACCAAAGAAAGATGACGAGATTTATAGTGTTATAGTGACATTTCACAATACATGATTTCAATCAGAGCAAAAGTGTAAATTATCATTTGTGTCAACTATTACTGCATGCCTTGTCTTGGAAGTCTTGGAATATTACACACAAGTTCCATGGACTAAATGTTTTGTACATTGTTTTCAACATTATAGATTTACAGAACTTTTTTTTTTTTTTTTTTTTTTTTTACAACATGCTAAGAATGCTAAGAGCATTTTCTCTCGTGTTATGGAGTGATGGATCACACCCATCATTTACATGATTTTATCTTGAAGGGTTTGTTCACCCAAACCAAAGATTAAAATTAGCCCATGATTTACTCGCCCTCAAGGCATCCTAGGTGTGTATGACTTCATTCTTTTAGACCAATCCAATCAGAGTAACATTTAAAAAATGTCCTGGCTCTTCCACGCTTTCCATGGCAATGGGCAGGTGTTTCTGTTCAACAGTTCAAAAGGAGTGCAAGAAAGCGCATCCATCCATAATAAAATGTGCCTCACACATGAATAAAGGTCTTCTGTAGTGGATTGATGCATTTTTGTAAGAAAAATATACACATTTAAAAAGTTTTAAACACTTTTCTCTCACTTCCACTAACTGTCATACGTGCAAGCCTTTCCAGGTGGATGTTGTAGGACGTTTCTGTGCATGCGCTGGTGTAAATATGCTAGTCGAAATGTAAGTTTCGACTAGCAAAGAAAAGTTTGTTTACAGGAGCAAAGGAAGCAAAGTTTCCTTACTTTAGCAAAAGAAAACCAGTCTGCTCTTGGTTTATATTGAAATCCTCCGACATTCTTCTTTATGGATCTTTGTTTTGTACTTCTAATTCGTTACTGGTGTTTCATTTCGCTCTGTCCTGTGCTTCCATGTTTGTCACTAATCACCGGCGCATACGCACACGTACATCCTACATCAGCTGCCCGGGATGGCTTCTGCCTATGGCAGTTAGCGGAAGTGAGAGAAAAGTGTATAGCTTTAAATATGGACATTTTTCGTACAAAAACATATATTCGCTACAGAAGGCCTGTATTCACCTCTCGGAGCCGTGTGAGGCACGTTTTATTATGGATGGACGCATTTTACTGCACTTCATTAAACTGTTGAACAGAAACAGCCACCCACTGACATTATAAAGCTTGGAAGAGCCAGGATATTTTTTAATATAACTCTGATTGTATTGGTCTGAAAGAAGAAAGTCATATACAATAGGGCTGTACGATAAATTGCATGCGATTGTCATGCGCATCTTGTCAGTAAAGACGGTTATGTGATTACACAAAGCCTTAGTTCACTGACAAGCTACGCAATATCGCGTTCATACGCGCAGGTGAATCGCATTCGATTATGAACGCGATACTGCGTAGCTTGTCAGTGAACTAAGGCTCTGTGTATTAAATTCCGCTCCATCTGAATGCATGTGATAGAGATTTACTACTAATCACAGAACCATCTTCACTGTCGAGATGCACATGACAATCACATGTGATTTATCGTGCAGCCCTAATATACACCTAGGATGCCTTGAGAGTGAGTAAATCATGGGCTAATTTCCATTTTTGGGTGAACTAGGCTCTTTATTTCAAGAAGTTTATTTCAATGTGTCTAATGATGTTTGTGATCACTCAACACAATTTCACGAATTTAAAGCATTTACACCAATTTCAGTAATAAACTGTTTCACAAAAGACAAATATAGCATCTACTGCAAAACTAAAAAAAAAAAAAAATACACAGAACCTTTGACAATTTTTCATAACCAGAACTATATTCATATTGAATAAAACAAAATGATGAGAGCAGAAAATCCAGTAATACTTACGAAACACATCCTGTAAAATTCCTCTGGGTCATTCTCCAGGATTACTGAAAGGCCCTGAAGTACTGCAGTGGAAACATCAGATGACTATGAAAAAATAGAGACAGGCTAAGGATAACAATCATAAGCAAATCATGATTTAAAGATGACAACTACAGTCAACGTGATAAAGAAATACCTTTTAATTAACTTGATGTGAAATTTAAAATCCTTTTTTTCTAGAAAATGTCAAAAGTGCAGAGTCTGTGTCCAGTGCTGTAAGGTGATTCTACTCAGTTCAAATAACTGCACAATCATTTGCCAAAAAGAAGCTTTTAAACAAATCAGATGTCACTGAAACCACCAATACGGGATTTCAAAAAACTGAAGTGTGTGCCACTGGGCAACTGAACCCACACTTGCAGATCCACTAGAGTAATACTGTCATTCCATTGAATAATTCAAATCTAGTAGGCATTCCCCAAGAAGAAGAACATGTTAAACAACCCAGATGTGATTCTAACCTACAGTATTCAGCTCCAAAGTTTGATACCTTCTGCATTTGGCCACTAGGCCCACACTTGCAATTTCACTACTGTAGCTCTTTTGGATAACAGTTATACAGTAATACACTTATTCACTTGAATTAGAGTTCAATAAAAGCCACTGTGTAAAACCAGGGTTTTCTTCAGAAAAAAAAAAATAAAAAATCCATATATGAATATACGTATTTGTCAAAAGCTGATGTATTCATGTAAAAAAAAAAAAAGGAAAAACACATTTTTGTAAGGTGTCAACATCAACTCAGAAGACCTACATTCCATGAAACAGGTTGCACATACAGTTGCAACTGACCCAGATGGGACTCGAACCCACAATCCTCAGCTCCGAAGGCTGATGCCTTATCCATTAGGCCACTGGGCCTTCAAACGCTTGTGCCACAAATTTGGTTCTAATTCATTAGAATAGTTCTG
>NC_066873.1:7237672-7381332 GCF_022985175.1 Labeo rohita
AACAGAACAAAAATTAAAACAAACCAACAAATCAAACACAGATAGAGATAGAAGAGAGAGCAGGTTTAGGCCTTTCACTGCTGTCGGGGGTTATGACAGGGCCCACAGCGTAGGGGGCACTGCTGGGTCATAACATTCGGGGTTTTGGCCTTGTTGGGACAGCAGGAGCAGGCTAAGTTCCTGAAAGATTGAGGAAAAACCTAGTTTGGGGTTTCACCAACTGGATGGATCTGTATTCTATGGCTAGGCTTAGTGATGGATCGACGTGGTCCAGTCACTTCACCAACTAAGCACTAGGGGGAGTGCTACCTATAGGCAAACACAAGTAGTTAGATACAGAAATTAACTTTAAATTTAAATTCAAACTCTGTTTAAATTAAATTTAAATGAGTGGAGTAGTGAAATGAGAGAGAAGAGGGAGAGAAAACGTAAATAAAAAAAAAAAAAAAAAAAATAAATGAAAAAAAAAAAAAAAAAAAAAATAAAATAAAACTAAATTGATAATGAAATAAAATAAAAAGGTAAGGACAAAACAATAATAAAGTAGATAAATAAAACTGGAGGTAACCAAGATGGTGAGAAAATAATAAATGATAAAACAAATAGATGGAAAATAAACAAACAAAATGAAATGCAAGGACTTGGGGAGTGAGAAGTTAACCTAACTGAGAATGCCCACAAGATGGAGTGGGTGAGCCCACGCACCGTGAAACCAAAGGGTTGAGGTGGAGTTTAAGAGGTGTTAGAAACTTAAACAGCCTGCCCTCTAGTGTTAGTCATAGGTACTGTGCCTTAACTCCAATCGTGCATAAATCTGAACGCGTTAGGATTTAACGGCCGATTTATTGCAGCTATCACAAGAACAATGTGATTTAGAACCCACAGATTCTTAGAGTTTGTGCAACTTAACTGCACAATTATGTGTAGCAGGATTTCTTCGCTGCCAGTACACACTAAAAATTATGAGCAACAGGGTTTCTTCGCTGTTGTTACACAATAAAATTATAAGCAACAGGGTTTCTTCGCTGTTGTTACCCAATAACAATTATATGCAACAGGGTTTCTTCGCTGTTACAAAATTTATCACTTGATCAAGATTGTAAAAACTCCCATTTACATTCCAATCAGTTACTGGCTCGCAGTGTTCTTGTGATCAGATCTGTACGTTAGGCACACATTAGTAAACTACTCTAATGATTAAACCTAAGGGAGTGAGATCGTCTAGTTGAATGAAATTAACATGTAATGACTTCAATCTAGCGATATCATCAAATAAGGCCTTTTAAAAAGATGAAGAGAGGAACATCGCTCAAATCAATCTTTATCGCGGTGAAGGAAGATTTCTTCGTTCCAACAGGCGACTCTAATAATATTAAAATGTACTGCAAAGAGATTTCTTCGTCTTTACAGGACAATTTCAATATTATGAACTGCAGTTTATATCAACAATTAGCAGTGACTAAATGTTAGACAAATAGATGCTGTTAGAAGTTCTGGGGGTGGCTTTAAGCCATCCAATCAGAAAAGTGAGTTCGCGTTGCGACTTGTCTCACTCTAAGCGCGCGTAATATAAAAAACATATATCTAACAATTAGATTAATTCCAGGTTTGCTCACAAAACAAAGTTTGAATATTGCCACGCATTCTCCACCATAAATCTGTAATAAATTAGCTCAAAAGGGAAATATTTATGATTAATTATAACTGGTTATAATTAATTATGAATAAGCAGGGAACCATAGACCATTAAACACCCATAAAAATGTAGAATGTGAGGCCATGTCTGTAATTTATATGCAAATGTCACAAGGCTAAAAGGTTCTCTACAATGGAAATCCTAAACAAGCATCAATGATCCTAAGCAGACGCTACAAAGAGTAACGCTTTTCACCATCTTATAAACTGTAACAGTAAACTAGTAATACTATTTGAATGATCAGAATGTAAAGAATGTGGGCCCACTCACACACAAACACAGACTCGTACCCAACCCCGATGCAGGCCTGATTCGCTGCTTGTGTGAGTGGGTGCCTTGGAAAATGCAAATTGGCCTCTTCGCTCGTCAATGAGCCAAAACAAAATCAATGTAAAGTACCTGTGTTCCTTAAGCAACGACGAACGTCCCCCGATGCCAGCAAACCCACTCCTCCCCAAGCGGCCGTTCGTCCCTGTCCAAATCCAAATCTCCCTGCTCGCTGCTCGTCTTCTCTCGACAGACTTCTTAATGGACCAATAACGCAAGACTCACCTATCAGGGGACGGGTCTTAAATATACATCCAATCAACTAAAGGTAAATCAAACTTGACAACAAAACCCATGTTTTCTCCCAAGTGCACATCAACCAAACATTTGTGTTTCACGACAGATTCATTAAAGGGGAACACACACACATATACGAGGTCTTCGTACAATATACCTATTTGAATGTTTGAATCTAAAACTCTTAACAGAAGAGTGCTCTGTTAACATGTTGTCAATAATAAACTTACAGAGCCATTATAAAATGAGAAATATAAGTAAATACTCTTAAGGGAAACTCATATAGCTGTAAAGCTACTTTATATATAACCTTCCCTGACAAGGAGGTTACACCCGAAATGTAAATAGCTTGTATCCCACAGCCCGATAAACCAGAGAGGTTGGTGAGTGGGGTCTACGATTGGGAATGCATGGCTTATCAGATCAGCCAATGTTGTAAAACTCTAAAGATGGTTTCTGGGGTTTTACGACTCATTTACAATCTAATTGAGGGGATCTGGCATTTTTAACTTTTGTGGGGACAGTGTCAGATAAAGTTCAGTGATCAAAACAGATATTTTTTTCTAAGATGTTCAGTGATCAAAAGGATATCTATTCCAACCATTTATGGTATACACCTGTGAGTGCAGCTGGGTCTACTGGTGTTGTGAACTTTGCCAGAAAGTTCAGTAGGTCAAAGGATGTGCACTGAACCTTTTTACAACACACAGCTGGATTTGCATGGCATCTGGTGAGATTGTTTATAATGTGGATCTGGTGAATGTTCAAACTGATGTTCAGGATGAGGTTCGATAGATAAAGGAGAAGTTGATAACAACAAACTTAAATAGGGACGAAGGTGACTGTTTTAACAAACCGGTGTATACTGTTGGAAAATTCTTGTTTCATTTTAGTGAATATTGTTTGTTTAGTTACATTTGTTATTTCTTTATATTCACTCCTAGATTTTTCAATCCTCAACACAAGCACAGACACGTACACAAACACAAGCACAAACACAAGCACAAACATACATGCAAACACAAACATGCAGGTAAACACATACACAAATGCAAACTCGAACACAAACATACATACAAACTCAAACACAAAATGGCAAACATAAATGCAAACGCAAACATACATGCAACTAAAACACAAACACACAAACACACATACATGCAAACTAAAACGCAAACACAAACACGCATGAAATCACAAAATTCATGCAAAAACAAACACAAAAAGACAGACACATGCAAACTCAAATGCAAACACAAACATGCAAACTCAAACACGCATGCAAACTCAAACATAATAAACACAAACATGCACGCAAAATCCACTTGATGATGGAAAACCGTAAGATTACAGTTTTTTCCAACTGCTTACACACAAAATCTTTACTTGTCACACAGTTTCTAAAACCTGACACTCAAACAACAGAACCACACACCAAATCTGCAAACCCATACACTAATTCTTGGCCTTTGACTCGTTCAATTTCATAAAACACTTTTTGCAAAACACAACACACAATTCTTTATGTAACACACAAGAATCTAAAAGGAAGTATCTTGATTTTCTATTTCAAACACAACCAATCAAAATGCCACACTAATTCATCAGTGCCTCACACTAACACCTCATTTGTGCAAACACTCATTGCTTTACTTAACACCAACCAATCATGGCTTTAGAATAGGCCTTGGAATAATCACCTTTTTCAAAATTATGAATTATGCAATGCATATTGTGAAATATTTAAACTATTTAAAATAACTGTTTTTTATGTGAATATATTGTAAATATGTAATATATTGTGATATAGACAAAAAGCTTTTGAATTTACAGCATCAATACTCCAGTCTTCAGTGTCGCATGATCCTTCAGAAATCTTTCTTATATGCTGATTTGCTGTTCAAGAAACATTTATTATTATTATTATTATTATTATTATTATTATTATTATTATTATTATTATTACATCATCATCATTAATATTTAAAGCCGTTAAGTACCTTTTTTTCAGGATTCTTTGATAAATAGAAAAATTTCTATATAAATGCTGGTCTTCTGAACTTTCTATTCATCAAAGAAACCTGAAAAAAATCTACTCACCTGTTTTCAACAAAATAATAATAATAATAATAATAATAATAAATGTTTTTTTTTTTTTTTTTTTTCTGAGCAGCAAATCAGAATATTAGAATGATTTCTGAAGGATCATGTCACTGCAGTAATGATGCTAAAAATTCAGCTTTGAAATCACAGGAATAAATTACATTTTAAAATATATTCAAATAGAAAACAGTTATTTTAAATAGTAAAACTAATTAAAAAGTTTACTATTGTTGCTGTATTTTGGATCAAATAAACGCAGGCTTGGTGAGCAGAAGAGACTTCTTTAAAAACAATAAAAATCTTACTGTTTAAAAACTTTTGACTGGTAGAATATTTATTTTCTTTCGCACTGTATTCACAACCACAAATGCTTACAGTAAAATAATAATAATAATAATAATGATAATAATAATAATAACAGTTTGGTTTCCATCTTACTTTTTTATGTTTACCATATTTTTCAACATCTCTCTGCCAATTACTTTCAGTCTTGTACAGAAATATACATAGGAGCTCATGAAAGAAGAGCTTTAGGTTTTGAATAAATGTGTGTATATGATATATGCAAAAATATAATATTATGGCAAAGATGTTTCCAATGTTAGAAAATGTTTGCTTTTGAGATGTGTTTGTGATATTTTGAATGCGGTGCTTCATTTTGCAAGAGATGTGAGGCATTTTACATTTTGTGTGTGCAATTCTTAGATTTGTGTGTGAAGTTTTGAAAAAAAGAGGCAAAGTTTTGAAAATGTGTGTAAGCAGTTGAAAAAAAAACTGTAAATAATGATGTAACTTTTGTTTTAACAAATAAGTTAAGTTTTGTAGATTTTTAGATCTTTCAGACCTAAAGCCATGATGAGGATTAGAAGTTGTCAAATGATGATAATGAGTGCAAGACACTTACAGACCTAAATAGACTAAAAATTTGCTGTCGTAAGCTTGTCTGCAACAAAAGAATGTCTTAAACAAAGTGCAACAAGTGACCCCATCTTTACATCAGATTAGATTTTCTTTCTCACTTTAAAATGGTATTATTAACCATGCTGTTTAAATGCAACATATTTATTTTCACACTGTAATGCTTTATTTTATTAAAATACAAACAACTGTCTTTTATAATTTTATTTTACTAAGATTTGATCAAATAATTGATAGAATAAATTATCAAGTATTCAATAAGACCCATCTTATCACCTCAAGCTGATGTGTCTGATGGGTTGTGATGAATATTTGTAAAGTTCAATATTACTGTTAAAACAGTTTAAAAAGCATGTTTTTGTGTAACAGTGTCCTGAGACAAATGAAAATAGAATGTATGAAAGCCTCTTCTTTTAAGGTAATGCAGACTAAAAAAGTTTAGATTGATTAAAACAACTGAGGTTATGCATTTCTCTTGAATATGTATACAGTAACCATTAAGTTCATGAAACATTATTGTATAAATACATAACCTTGTAAATTCATCATGATTCTATCATATCAATCAATAATAATAATAAAAAAAAGACTTACTTTACATACCATATCTGATTTTCTAATCAAAACACAACAAAATTTGACTTTTTTAAAGTGTCAACAACTGGTTTGTTGGGAAAAACAGTGTTATGTTTCTAAGTTAGAGTGCTTATAGTTTGTAGTAAAATCATCTGTAGCAAATGTAGCAAAACATTTTTAACCCGAAACATTTTCTCTTTTACACACACACATTTTTCAGACACCCACAAACTGCCAACAACATCCTTAAGTTTGTTTTATCGTTCAGCTGTAGCTGAGACCCTAATGAAATAATTTTATGCATTATTACAAGTATAGATGCTGAAAGAGTTCATTAACCTGTTTAATGTCAATAATATCACTTAAGACTAGTTTGACAAACAACATTCTAACAGCAAGTACAACCATTGCAGAAAATTTATTATAACACCACAGTAGGATAAAACTATGGATGAGCGATTGACCAACTTATCAAATGCTAAACATGTTTTTACAAGTTCCTGCTTACATAGTTTAAGATGAAACTTAAAAAATATAGGCATGAGCTAACAATCGGTAAAAATACTGGCCACACTCAACATACAGAGGGAGAGACTGAATATTCAGACAGCTAGAGCAGGACCATATTGACTTTTTCTTAAGATAAAGACAATTATTTGGTTTATTTGGTATCTCGCTTCACAACGGTTGCTCCATTACAGCACACACGTCAAGTCTTTTTTAGCATACGTATCTCGTATTATTCTGCAGTATAACTGTTTAGTCTAAATATGTTTTAACAGTTCTTTGTGTTTTTGTTTTTACAAAGTTGTTAAACACGTGCAACTAATACCTCACTCAAACGCTGTAGACTTTCAGGTCAGGGAACTACATTACCCAGCATACACCTCGGTCTTCAAACATGGCCGCTGGGGATACACATCCTAAAACACTCATACGTGGCAGCGCCCAAAATCATTGGACTTCTGATTATACACACACGAAGATACCCTATATAAAAAGTCTCACATTTCCACAATTTTTCTGAAGTATACGCTTCTCCCGTGTTGTGATGTGACAAACCCCATTTTTTTGTGATCTGTGTTAGTGATGCAGAGTCCGATTAATTTCTGCGAAACGATTCATTTGGACAGTTCGGCTCAATGAACCGGTTCAAAGAACCGATTCATCTGTTTTCTTTTCATCTGTCATTTCTTTTCTAACAACTCAGGGTCATTTTATATCAGTGAAACATTTAAATAAAGTTAACTGTGTTAACACGTATTGGTGATTATTGTCTGTTGTTCGTTTAACAATATTCGTGATCCTTCATTGTTTAGCTTATTAGTTTTTAGTCGGTTGCAAACGTTGTCAGGCATGAAGTTTATAACAACAGGTTTTGGGTGGTATGGATGCGTGTAAGCGGTGAAAACTTAAATGTGACAGTAAAGGTGACAGATGAGAGCGTTACTCAAACAGTCCACCTTGTCATCTTTTAATAAAATATTCCGTCAAATCTCACCAAGACAAATTATGTATTCATTAAAGTGTTGAAATTAATATAAGCGTACAAGTATTCATAACGACAATACGTACAATGTGCCCTAACAACACAACAGACTGATCACTGCTAAGTACACCTAAAATTGCTAGACGGCTTGACTTCATCCACGCTAGTACGCTAGGCCTCGTCACACCGTTGTGAGATATAAACCACAAAGTTTTTCATAGCGTTACACTTTGAAACAGAACAATTTTATGTTTCCATGACTTTGTTCACTCTTTCTATTTGAATTTGTTTACCGCAGTCTCACCATCCTTATCTTATTTTCCCACCTAATGGTAATTGTTAGGCCTTACGCTTATGCCGTTGTACGGTTTGTTTTTGGTTGTCATGTTAGCGGGCCTCTTTGATCATATTCGTCAAAATTTCTGCAAATTTGGCTGATTTAATAAAAGATTGCTTGTAAACACTGACTTCATTAGAGATATTTACATTATATTATTATATTATCCTAGTTTTTATATGCACGGTGGTACCGTTTTGAAATCATGTAAGAACTTTTCTTAATAATTATTTTCTGTCTACACTCGCACATTCTATTCTGTCGACCGGTTTTCTTTTTATTCAGTTGATAAGAGATTGCTATCTGTACTGCGTTAGATTATCTAGGACTTGTTGCGTCTATCATACTCCTTTGTAAGTCGCTTCGGATAAAAGCGTTTACATTTAAATGTTTCAAATGACCAAGTTAACTTGTAATCATTAAACAAAATAGTGAGACTTGAGTGAAACTTATCTTGAATGTGACCAATGTTTATGACTTCTAGCGACAACCCACCCCTTACACCACCCAACAGGGGATGAGGGTGGACCCGATTGTTAAAACCAACAACGGCTGTCCTCACTAACTCTGAGCTGTGAACAATAACAGGTTTGACAGTACGGTCAGTGGTGCTACTGAAAGACCTTGTTGATCAAAAGTTGAACATTATCTACATGGATCAACAGAATCATCTTCAAGAATCCAATTTGACTCAGCCGGAGCCGATGCAATTTTACTACTAATGACACTTCGGGGGGTCTGACCAATAAACCTTGAAATTGAAACTGAAATTCCACAAGACAAGGACCGTCGTGGGTTAAACCAGTCAATCCAGATTCTAGGAAACAGTGACAACGTTCTATATCGATTAGGGGCCAAAGTTTACGTCTTGGAAAGAATTGTATTCTAAAAAAGTTGTCTGACGCTGTGCAAATACTCATGGAGTATGACTATAGTTCCAGCACTGCTGGGGATGAGCAAATGGAGTGCAACTGTGCCGCAGGAAAAATGTGTGGTGTAAAAGATGCCATAGACCCCATGTACACCATTACAGGGGACAAATAATCAAACTGATGCATACGGTCATCGTTGACGAGTGCGATCCAAATCATGATTGTATGGAGGATAACAAGCATATAACAAATCTCAAGAACGAAATGAAAATTATAACAAGCCTGAAAAAACCATGGCCTGATTTGACGAGCATGTTTATCATCAGCAGAGAGGCAATGTGTGTAACTACCAGAAAAATTCTGGATGTGATGTCTGAAAGAGAGGATGAGATTGACATTAACAATGTTCTCTGTCTGTGTACGTCTGTAAAAGATCTATGTGTTTTGCTGGCTTCAAAAAATTGTGATTATATGACATGTGAAATTGTTGAATCGCTGGTTGATTTTATATTAGAGCGAAACATGTCGGCCTGCAGAGATTTTCTTTTCTGGCTAGACTACCTGTAATGTCACTGTTTGTTTGTAATGGCAATTTGATCATTCTCTTCACTACTTCAATCTATGAATGTATATTCATCAATATATTGTTGAAATAAAAGTCTCACTTTACTCGTAATTGTTCTCAGAGTTCAATTTTTGAATTTTAATTTATCCTACTACAAAGGAGTACGATAGACGCAACAAGTCCTAGATAATCTAACACAGTACAGATAGCAATCTTTTATCAATTGAATAAAAAGAAAACAGGTCGATAGAATATAATGTGCGAGTGTAGACAGAAAATAATTATTAAGAAAAGTTCTTACGTGATTTCAAAACGGTACCACCGTGCATATAAAAACTAGGATAATATAATAATATAATGTAAATATCTCGAATGAAGATGGTGTTTAAAAGCAATCTTTTATTAAATCAGCCAAATTTGCAGAAATATTGACAAATATGAACAAAGAGGCTCGCTAACATGACAACCAAAAACGAAGCGTACAACGCCATAAGCGTAAGGCCTAACAATTACCATTAGGTGGGAAAATAAGATAAGGATAGTGAGACTGCAGTAAACAAATTCAAATAGAAAGAGTGAACAAAGTCATGGAAACATAAAATTGTTCTGTTTCAAAGTGTAACGCTATGAAAAACTTTGTGGTTTATATCTCACAACGGTGTGACGAGGCCTAGCGTACTAGCGTGGATGAAGTCAAGCTGTCTAGCAATTTTAGGTGTACTTAGCAGGGATCAGTCTGTTGTGTTGTTAGGGCACATTGTACTTGTTGTTATGAATACTTGTACGCTTATAATAATTTCAACACTTGAATGAATGAATACATAATTTGTCTTGGTGAGATTTGACCGAATATTTTATTAAAAGATGACACGGTGGACTGTTTGAGTAATGCTCTCATCTGTCACCTTTACTGTCACATTTAAGTTTTCACCGCTTACACGCATCCATACCACCCGAAACCTGTTGTTATAAACTTCATGCCTGACACGTTTGCAACCGACTAAAAACTAATAAGCTAAACAAACAATGAAAGATCACGAACATTGTTCACTTAAATGAACAACAGACAATAATCACCAATACGTGTTAACACAGTTAACTTTATTTAAATGTTTCACTGATATAAAATGACCCTGAGTTGTTAGAAAAGAAAAGACAGATGAAAAGAAAACAGATGAATCGGTTCTTTGAACCGGTTCATTGAGCCGAACCGTCCAAATGAATCGTTTCGCAGAAATTAATCAGACTCTGCATCACTAACACAGATCACAAAAAAATGGGGTTTGTCACATCACAACACGGGAGGAGCGTATACTTCAAAAAAATTGTGGAAATGTGAGACTTTTTATATAGGGTATCTCGTGTGCGTATAATCAGACGTCCAATGATTTTGGGCGCTGCCACGTATGAGTGTTTTAGGATGTGTATCCCCAGCGGCCATGTTTGAAGACCGAGGTTTATGCTGGGTAATGTAGTTCCCTGACCTGAAAGTCTACAGCGTTTGAGTGAGGTATTAGTTACATGTTTAACAACTTTGTAAAAACAAAAACACAAAGAACTGTTAAAACATATTTAGACTAAACAGTTATACTGCAGAATAATACGAGATACGTATGCTAAAAAAGACTTGACGTGTGTGCTGTAATGGAGCAACCATTGTGAAGCGGGATACCAAATAAACCAAATAACTGTCTTTATCTTAAGAAAAAGTCAATATGGTCCTGCTCTAGCTGTCTGAATATTCAGTCTCTCCCTCTGTATGTTGAGTGTGGCCAGTATTTTTACCGATTGTTAGCTCACGCCTAAATTTTTTAAGTTTCATCTTAAACTGTGTAAGCAGGAACTTGTACAAATATGTTTAGCATTTGATAAGTTGGTCAATCGCTCATCCATAGCTTTATCCTACTGTGGTGTTATAATAAATTTTCTGCAACGGTTGTACTTGCTGTTGGAACATTGTTTGTCAAACTAGTCTTAAGTGATATTATTGACATTAAACAGGTTAATGAACTCTTTCAGCATCTATACTTGTAATAATGCATAAAATAATTTCATTAGGGTCTCAGCTACAGCTGAATGATAAAACAAACTTAAGGATGTTGTTGGCAGTTTGTGGGTGTCTGAAAAAGCTGTGTGTGTGTGTGTGTGTGTGTGTAAGAGAGTTCAAAAGAAAAAATGTTTCGGGTTAAAAATGTTTTGCTACATTTGCTACAGATGATTTTACTACAAACTATAAGCACTCTAACTTAGAAACAAAACACTGTTTTTCCCAACAAACCAGTTGTCGACATTTTAAAAAAGTCAAATTTTGTTGTGTTTTGATTAGAAAGTCAAATATGGTATATAAAGTAAGTCTTTTTTTTATTATTTATTAATATGATAGAATCATGATGAATTTACAAGGTTATGTATTTATACAATAATGTTTCATGAACTCAATGGTTACTGTATACATATTCAAGAGAAATGCATAACCTCAGTTGTTTTAATCAATCTGAACTTTTTTTAGTCTGCATTACAAATACCTTAAAAGAAGAGGCTTTCATACATTCTATTTTCATTTGTCTCAGGACACTGTTACACAAAAACATGCTTTTTAAACTGTTTTAACAGTAATATTGAACTTTACAAATATTCATCACAACCCATCAGACACATCAGCTTGAGGTGATAAGATGGGTCTTATTGAATACTTGATAATTTATTCTATCAATTATTTGATCAAATCTTAGTAAAATAAAACTATAAAAGACAGTTGTTTGTATTTTAATAAAATAAAGCATTACAGTGTGAAAATAAATATGTTGCATTTAAACAGCATGGTTAATAATACCATTTTAAAGTGAGAAAGAAAATCTAATCTGATGTAAAGATGGGGTCACTTGTTGCACTTTGTTTAAGACATTCTTTTGTTGCAGACAAGCTTACGACAGCAAATTTTTAGTCTATTTAGGTCTGTAAGCATCTTGCACTCATCATCATCATTTGACAACTTCTAATCCTCATCATGGCTTTAGGTCTGAAAGATCTAAAAATCTACAAAACTTAACTTATTTGTTAAAACAAAAGTTACATCATTATTTAATCTTACGGTTTTCCATCATCATGTGGATTTTGCGTGCATGTTTGTGTTTGTTATGTTTGAGTTTACATGCGTGTTTGAGTTTGCATGTTTGTGTTTGCATTTGAGTTTGAATGTATCTTTGTGTTTGCATTTGAGTTTGCATGTGTCTGTCTTTTTGTGTTTGTTTTTGCATGAATGTTTGTGTTTTCATGCGTGTTTGCGTTTTAGTTTGCATGTATGTGTGTGTGTGTGTTTGTGTTTTAGTTGCATGTATGTTTGCGTTTGCATTTATGTTTGCTATTTTGTGTTTGAGTTTGTATGTATGTTTGTATTCAAGTTTGCATTTGTGTTTGTGTTCACCTGCATGTTTGTTGTTTGTTTTTGCATGTTTGTGTTTGCATGTATGTTTGTGCTTGTGTTTGTGCTTGTGTTTGTGTACGTGTCTGTGCTTGTGTTGAGGATTGAAAAATCTAGGAGTGAATATAAAGAAATAACAAATGTAACTAAACAAACAATATTCACTAAAATGAAACAAGAATTTTCCAACAGTATACACCGGTTTGTTAAAACAATCACCTTTGTCCCTATTTAAGTTTGTTGTTATCAACTTCTCCTTTATCTATCGAACCTCATCCTGAACATCAGTTTGAACATTCATCAGATCCACATTATAAACAATCTCACCAGATGCCATGCAAATCCAGCTGTGTGTTGTAAAAAGGTTCAGTGCACATCCTTTGACCTACTGAACTTTTTGGCAAAGTTCACAACACCCGTAGACCCAGCTGCACTCACAGGTGTATTGTCACAAACTAGACTTGAGATCCAAAGCAAGTGTAACAAAGTTTATTAAAGATCGTGCGGGGAAGATAAAGCAAGGCAAATGGTCAGAAGAAGTAAGGCTGCAAGCCTCAGTCCCAACAGCACGGAGAAAGCAACAGGTGGGTGAAACGATCTGTCGCTGAACATGCAATCCACAAGTGGTTCGGCTAGATCCACAGAGGCTGAACATCCACACGGAAAAAGAAGCAATTCCTGGAACAAGAAACACTGGAGAGGACAACGACAAGACATGAGCGAACAACGATCTGACAACAAAAACAGCAAATGCGGGACAGATATAAGCGGCGGTAATGAGCAACAGGTGCAGCTGCACTGATTAGCTCCCAGCACCAGGGTTGCTGGGCAACGCTAACAAGCAGTCAGACCGGTGACAACATAACAGACACACCACCACACACAGGAATGAACACACAGACTGATGAACCGTGACAGTACTCCTCCCCCTAGGAGCGCCACCTGGCGCTTCCAGGGGAAGTTACCTGGCGATTGTATTCATCGATAAGGGAATGATCCAGTATGTCTCTTGCAGGAACCCAACTCCTCTCCTCCGGACCATAACCTTCCCAGTCCACCAAGTACTGAAATCCGCGTCCCCTCCTTCTAGAGTCCAGAATACGTTTTACCGAATAAACAGGTTCCCCATTTACGAGTCGCGGCAGTGGGGGAGCCGGGGCAGGCGGATTAAAGGTAGAATGAAAAACTGGCTTTAATTTGGAAACATGAAAGACGGGATGAATTCTCCTGTACACTGGAGGAAGTTTGAGGCGAACTGCTGCCGGGCTAATAATCTTGGTGACAGTGAACGGGCCAATGAATTTAGGAGCAAGTTTATTACAAACGGTGCAGAGAGGAATATTCTTGGATGAAAGCCACACTTTTTGACCAACGACGTAGACGGGAGGCTTTGACCGGTGGCGATCGGCCTGGGCCTTGGTGCGTGACCTCCTCCAAGTGCGGCGACACCTCTGGACAAAGGCGTGGGCAGAGGGGACCGCGACTTCGGATTCCAAACTGGGAAAAACAGGTGGCTGGTAACCTAAACTACACTCAGATGGAGACAGGCCCATAGCCGACACCGGTAAAGAGTTGTGTGCGTACTGTTGTGAATTTTTTCTTAGAGACCAGGAGACGTTTTTGGATATCTTGAAGCAGAAGTTTCTCTTTATTCAGATACTCGCTTCTTGGCACTGCAGTCTTCAAAAAGTCGTCTGACCAGATGCGGACTAAGGGTCCCTTGTCATCTAGCACACTTTCAGAATTATCAACTATTCCACTGTAAGTTACAGCTGTCTGGCAGAACCTTTCACTGTATTCATTCACAGTTTCTTCTTCCCTTTGCACACAGTTAGTGATTCTGGACCAGTCTACTTTGCGTCCCATGATATTCTTTAGAATTTTCGAAACACCTTCTCTCAAATCCGCTTTACTGGCATGTTGTAGTTCAGAAGTAACAGCAGATTCAAAATTGTTGAATTCAGATTCAGTTAGAATTTGTGACATCAGCTGTGTGACTTCTGCTAACGACATGTCGTAGAGACGCATTTTGCTAGTCAATGCTCTTCTAAATTCAGAAAAATTTGTGCGTGCTGAGGGTAAGCTCTGAGATAGTCTCTCTATATCTTTGGGTCCTAGCGCTGTACGGACTGCTTGTAACTGGAGTCTGGGAGTTGCAGATGGAACAGTTTCAACCCCTTCTACCCTACTCTGAGCCCTTTGTCTTGCTCCACATACTTCAACTGAAATTGCTGAATCTTTCTCTATCCTTCTAGTTTTGCATTTGTCCTCTTGTCTACACAAAGACTGAAAGTCAGGATAGCTTTCATCTGACTGTTGGTCGTTTGAGTCACTTTTGGTTGAGGCCTTGTTATGACCCACCTTTTTAGTGAGACAGGACACTCGCGTGTTCAGCTGTTTGTTTTGTTCTTTTAACGTAGCAATACACTGAGCTTGTTCTTGTGCTAAGGATAAGGTAAATTCTCTGCGGCAGCAGATAATGCCTTTAATGTTTTTTGGATACATGCTCCAAGTACCTTTTTGCATTCTTCAACTGACCATACTTTTTCTGGATCAAAACCAAATTTCTTTGTTAAATCCGATCTGACTGACTCTGTCACTATTGAGTCCATGTGCTCTCCTAACAATGATTTGAACTCACTGTCTGTCCATAAAGGGGTAGCTAGTCCACCCTTCTCAGTTGTTGGAATCAACCTAGCATTCCTTCTCAACATTTTTTAATGTTTTTTCTGACACAACAATACACTTCTAACACCTCCCTGGCAAGCAGAGGATAAATTTGTTAACACAGAACAACTGTTGTTAACCTTCTCTGGCAAAGCAGAGGAAAACCTAGTTAATACACATTATCATGTATTCAACCTTCTCTGGCAAAGCAGAGGATTCCTGAACATAAACTACTAGCACTTTACGCTAACCTTCTCTGCCTGAAACAGAGGATAACAGATATTAGCATGTAATGCTAATCTTCTCTAGCTGAATAGAGGATAACTAGTCTGTTAACCAAACCCTGCAGCTGTTTGTTAACACTTCTCTGGCGGCGCAGAGGCTAACCACATGTACTGGTCTGTAGTGGTTCTTTGAATAGAGTAACACTCACCAAATCGTTGTTGAGCTGAAAAAAGTTTCTGGAATTCAGTCTGGAACGATGTCTGGCGAGAAGCTCTATCCGGGTCACGGCACCAAAACTGTTGTGAATTTTTTCTTAGAGACCAGGAGACGTTTTTGGATATCTTGAAGCAGAAGTTTCTCTTTATTCAGATACTCGCTGCTTGGCACTGCAGTCTTCAAAAAGTCTTCTCAAAGCTCAGCACAGCAGAGTATATAGGTTTGAAGGGGGAGGAGTACATAGAGGTGGAAGCAATCTAAACAAAGCATGCAAATGTGGTACAGGAAAACAGCTCAGTTAAAGATTTTTCCTAGCCTTGATCTATTTAGCATACAAGTGTCATTCAAATGCATAGGTGCTTAAACAAATGGCACAGTTGTACCTTGAGATTAGAATTCACACTTAACTTGGGAAACCTGCCAGATGTTCAGGAATTGAAAGGTTACTGTCTCAGGGCCTGGGCTGCCTGCTCTTAGACTGTTACAATATACATAAATTTTCAGTTCATGTTGTTATATTGGAACCTATAACAAATATGCATAGGATCGGCATATTTTAAACAGATTCTTAAATTTGTAATCCTTCAGTACTCCACCCATGAAAGTTGCTGACTCCAAGAGGATGGGTTCTGAGACACCATACACCGCAACACGCGTTCCAAATCTTGGTTGGCCCTCTCTGTCTGACCATTACTCTGAGGATGAAACCCAGAAGACAGACTAACACTCGCCCCGAACAAAAAACAAAATTCCTTCCAGAATTTGGAGACAAACTGAGGCCCCCTGTCAGAGACCACGTCCGTCGGGAGGCCATGAATGCGAAAAACGTGATCAATGACAGCAACCGCTGTTTCTCTGACTGAGGGTATTTTGGGCAGAGGGATAAAATGAGTTGCCTTCGAGAACCGGTCCACTACAGTCAAAACTACTGTGTTACCCTGTGAGGGTGGGAGTCCCGTAACAAAATCTAGCGAAATGTGGGACCAGGGTCTCGAAGGAACTGACAGCGGTTGAAGGAGTCCAGCAGAGGGTCGATTGGAAGTCTTAGAGGTGGCACAGACTGAGCAGGCCAAAACAAAAAGTCGTATGTCATGGGCCATAGATTGCCACCAGAACCGCTGTTTAATGAGAAATGTAGTACGACTAACCCCTGGATGACAGGCTACTTTGGAACAATGACCCCAACGGATGACATCGGACCGCAAACTCTCTGGCACAAACAAACGACTCGGTGGGCACTCGGGCGGATGCGTTACCCCTTGTAAGGCCGTGTGGACCTTCGATTCGATCTCCCAAGTCACCACTGAAACCACAATTTTTTGTGGTAAAATGGGCTCGGGAGACAACGGGCATTCAGATTGGTCAAAAACGCGGGACAAAGCATCAGGTTTGATGTTCTTGGAACCTGGACGGTAAGAAATGGAAAAATTAAAGCGACCGAAAAATAAAGCCCACCGAGCCTGCCTAGAGTTTAACCTCTTAGCAGACCTGATATACTCAAGGCTCTTATGGTCAGTCCAGACGATAAAAGGCACCCCCGAACCTTCCAATCAATGGCGTTATTCCTCCAAAGCAAGCTTGATTGCCAACAACTCCCTATTACCAATGTCGTAATTGCGTTCGGCAGGTGATAAACAATGAGAAAAATACGCGCAGGGATGCATCTTGCCGTCCGCGGAAGAGCGCTGGGAAAGAACCGCGCCAACCCCCACCTCTGATGCGACCTCCACCACAAACTGACGGAAGGATCACCAAGAATGGGAGCTGAAACAAAAGCCTTTAGTTTGGAAAATGCTGCAGGGCCTGAATGTCGTTTTGGTGGAGGTCAAGGCAGTCTGGCAGTTGGCCAATGAAACGGTAAAAATTGGCAAAGCCTGAACTCTTGTCTGGAGTTGGATCCATGAACTTTGCATCCATGCGCACTCCCTCAGACGACACGATATATCCTAAAAAGGGAACAGACTGTGCATGAAAAACGCATATCTCCGCCTTGACATAAAGCCCATTCTCTAGCAGCCTCTGAAGCACTCACCTGACGTGCTGAACATGTTCCTGGAGAGAACGAAAAAAAATCAATATGTCATCCAGGTAGACATATATGAACTGATCGATCATGTCTTTCAGCACGTCATTAACCAGTGCCTGGAAGACCGAAGGGGCGTTGGACAACCCAAACGGCATAACAAGATATTCAAAGTGCCCCCTGGGGGTATTAAAAGCGGTCTTCCATTTATCCCCCTCCCTTATGCTAACCAAATGATAGGCGTTACGAAGATCCAACTTTGTGAAAAAGGAAGCACCCTGCAGTCGTTCGAAAGACATCAGCGGCAAAGGATAAGTATTCTTTACCGTGATGCTGTTCAGCCCCCGATAGTCAATGCAAGGACGCAGGGAACCATCTTTCTTTTCCACAAAGAAGAACCCTGCACCAGCCGGAGAAGAGGAAGGACGGATGATCTTAGCTGCCAGAGAATCAGAAATATATTTCTCCATGGCCTCCCTTTCCGGAGGGGAAAGCGAGTATAACCTGCCCTTAGGCGGAGACGTACCTGACAATAAATCTATCGCACAGTCATAGGGACGATGTGGAGGAAGGGAAGCAGCTCGAGACTTACTGAACACTCCCTTCAGGTCAAGAAAGCAAGCACGGAGAAAGCAACAGGCGGGTGAAACGATCCGTTGCTGAACATGCAATCCACAAGTGGTTCGGCTAGATCCACAGAGGCTGAACATCCACACGGAAAAAGAAGCAATTCCTGGAACAAGAAACACTGGAGAGGACAACGACAAGACATGAGCGAACAACGATCTGACAACAAACACAGCAAACGCGGGACAGATATAAGCGGCGGTAATGAGCAACAGGTGCAGCTGCACTGATTAGCTCCCAGCACCAGGGTTGCTGGGCAAATGTATCCACAATGAGGGTTACTGTTGGTGGTATGGTTCGTGAGAACAACCTCATCAGACTCCGGGAGATCAGAGACAAAGTCATTGCCGATAATGTCAACTTTGAGGGCATTGATGTCAGCTTGGCCACAATAGACCGAGTTCTCTGGCGCCAAAAGATGTGGATGAAACAGGTCTATAGGGTTCCCTTTGAGCGCAACTCTGCGCGACACAAAGACCTACGTTACGAGTATGTGCAAGTAAGTATACATCCATGTTCACAGTACAGTTAGTGGACATACTGTGTTGCTCAGTGGCCTACATTACTTCTGGACAATACTGTGCTACCTGATTGACTGTTGTTCTGAACACCTGTTCACTTTCACATTTTCACAGAGGATATTACAGTTGGACGCGATTGCCAGACCTCATGAGTACCTCTTCCTGGATGAGGCTGGCTTCAACCTGCAGAAACGAAGGCAAAGAGGCCGTAACATCATTTGCCAAAGAGCCATCACTGAGGTTCCTGGCCAACGGGGGGGTAATATTACTCTTTGTGCGGCCATGGGTTCGGAGGGGCTTGTCCACCGGCATGCTGTCCTTGGGTCTTACAACACCCAACGTCTCCTCACCTTCCTAGAGGAACTAAGAGACATCCTCCTGGACCGCCAACAACACCATCCTGGGCCCGCACATCACATTTATGTGATCATTTGGGACATTGTCCGCTTCCACAGAACAAACCAAATCAGAGAGTGGTTCACCACCAACAGTAACCAGTTTTTAAACGTCTGTCTGCCACCCTACTCCCCTTTCCTGAACCCTATAGAGGAGTTCTTCTCATCGTGGAGATGGAAGGTTTATGACAGACAACCATACACTAGAGAGAACCTCCTAAGGGCAATGGAGCTGGCCTGTGTTGACATCCCAGTGGAGGCCTTCCAAGGATGGATTCGCCATTCCAGGGCGTTTTTCCCGCGGTGCCTGGCAAGAGACAATATAGCCTGCGATGTGGATGAGGTGATGTGGCCCGATGCAGCTGATTGTGGTGTGTGTGTGTGGTGTGAATAAAGTAAATAAAAAAACTTCACACCCTGATCATGTTTTCAAGAGTACTGTTGTGTGCAATAGATTCTGTTTTTGCATTGAGTTGTGTTACAGTAGTGTACATGCAGTATTTTCTATGGATTTATACTCTTCATATGAAACTCACAAATCTAAATGCCTAATCCTCTGCAGAGATCTAAGAAGATCCGTTACTGTAAAGTTTCTAAAAATATGCATTGGCAGTTATGAAACAAAGAACCTTCTCACAAATTGAGCATTGTGTTTTCAATTGTTTTGCTGTAGTGTGTAATGATGTGTATAGTGTTTACATTTTTGAAAGCTTCAAGCTGCTCTTTTGGTGTGAAAGTTTGAGTTTTGAAGTGAAAAGTTGTGGTTGTGTTTATGTAGCTTTAGAAAAGGGTGTTGTGTTTAGACATTGGGGAACATGGAGGAAACGTTTGTGAAATGTGTTTTAGCATTTGAGAAAAACTGTAACTCATTCTTTAAACCAAAGTTAGCAAAAAAGCATTACAATTAAACAGTAAGCGAATTAGTAAGTTATCAAAGGTTCTCGCACATCTCGCTGCTTACGTTAACCTCTTTAACAGCACCGTTCAGAGTTTACGTGACAGTTTACATCCTCTGTGAGCGGGATGACCGCGAGTTGCGAGACTTAAGTAACATTTCATTTCGGCGCCCCTGTTAACAGATGACTGCTTGTGCAAATTTGATTACATCATAAAATAATCATGAGAAAGTGTGCTGAACAACACGACGTTCCCATGAATCACAACTGTTGTCAATGAAGTGTGTAATTATCACCGTAGGAACCCAGAGATTTTTCCGCCTATAGCCGCTATGAGACCGATATAAAGTTGGTTCGACGTTTGACGTTGGATGTTAGACAGATATTCAGCCGCAAAAAACTTCAATACATTCTTAGTGAATGAGTACAATTGCATACAAAATGGCTTATCTGAAAAGCATTAGAAGGTAGAACTGAACACACATCGCAGTTTATTTGTTTTAATCCTCATCGATATGTTGCAACGCATAAATGCTTTAGCAGCAGCGAGCTTGCGTTTAGGTCAGCTAGGGACCGTCTACAAAGTACATGTGAAAGGATAAAACGATTAATGGTTTTCCTTCTGAATGTTTTTTTTTTTTTTTTTTTTTTTTTTTTTTAGTTAACAAAACAAGAGCAATTTGTGCACCAATGTGATAAAGCTATAAAGACAAACACTTATAACGCTCACTTGCATTTAAATAAGAAATACTGTAAACAAGATATGTGATTGCGGTTATATATTATTACTATTATTAAATAAATAAAATGAATAAAAGCAAAACAATATTAAATATCATTATCATTCCATACTCCAGTGGTTATGCAGTAGGCTTATTCCAGGTCCTTCTGAGAACATTTTAATGTTCATTGTATTCACAGAACTATGACACCAAAAAGTTGTTATTGAAATAAACCAATAAATAAATTAATTTAAAATAAATACACTTGTGTATCACCTTCATGGTGTGTGTCTTGTTTCTCTATTTATAAGAACATTTTTATATTTGTTTTAGTCACAGAACTATAACAGAACACATGCTTTTGAAATTCAACAATTTAGTCAAAGCTGGCAAAAGTGTTGTTTTGCCGTTGCATTGACTTGAATTTAAAAATCAATCTAAAAAAAAAAAAAAAAAAAAGAAAAAATATATATTTATGACACTGGTTTTATATCACCACTTTAAAGGGTGTGTCTTGTTACAGATTAGCACACATTTTGGTGGTGGTTTTAGCCACAGAACTATAATAGAACAACCCAGCTAGGAATGTTATTGTTGTAAGAATACTCGGAGAACATTATGTTCTGGTAATATTTTCAGTGGCAAGTTTTATTTTAGTTCCCAGAATATTCTCATAAAAGGTAGAATAACATTCTCTAAAAACATTTTACAAATGTTTATTAATAACAACATTATCCTCTAACATTTTAATAGATTTAAGTGGGAAGCTTCACACTGGATATTGGATGTGGACTCAAATGATGCTCAGAAGTCAAATTTAGGAAAGTAAAATTTAGGAAAGTAAAAACCCAACCTTTATTTACACAAGGTCTTACTGAGTTTAACAGAGGTTTAAATGTCGATGTCCATTTGAAAGTAATAGTTTGGTTTGATGTCACCATTATGGTGAGAAGTGTTTGCTTTAGTTGAGCAAAACTGACTCCTGACTTTTCAACATTTTTCTTTATCTGCTGTAGTTGTGTTTATTATGGCAAAAACAGCATGAAAGAAGTGGTCAGCTGATGGTCATCTATGATGATAGTGACATGGTGATCTGATTTCATCTAAAGTAACTTCATTGCACATTGTAGCAACTCAATAGTTCTGAAAGCTGATATTTAGCAGAATTTTAATTATAAAATTTTTAAGTTTTAAAACTGATTAAGTTTCTTTGACACAAACATGAAGTATCAGTGTATGAATCTCAACAATGGTGACTTGCTGCAATGTATTATGGCTGCATCATACAAAACTCATCTAGGGCTCCCAGAATGCATTGCGGCATGAAGCATGTCACCACTGTTGAGATTCATACAGTGATTCTTGATGTTTGTGTCTGTCGAAGCACTCAGTAGTTTAAAATGATTTCTGAACAGTGTGTTAAAAAAAAAAAAAAAAACTGGTAGAAATTGATTAGAACATTGCTGGATTTTACACCGTTGAAGCACATTACTACAGTCACTAATATGAATTTAATAATGTAGATTAGACTCCAGATGTGATCAGATCACTACATGATGATTAACATCAGCAAATAATCAACATCACTTGACCAGTTTTTCTTGTGGTTCTTGCCATGACAAATACAGTTCCAACTGCTAGAGAAAAGATTGAAAAGAGTCAAATTGCCCAACTAAAGCAAACGCTTCTCACCATAATGGTGACATCAAACCAAACCATTACTTTCAATCAACATCCAGACCTCTGTTAATTTCAATAAAAACTTGTGTAAATGTATGCCAGAAAAAATGCCAATCTGGTTTCTAATAAGTGAAGCTGGTAATGCTGTTTTTGGAATTATTTAAAGATGCTGGAGCTTGATTTCAAACAAAGGTTGGGTTTTCACTTTCAACCAAAATGTGACATCTGAGCAATTTAAGTCCACATCTTGTGTGGTGGGAATCTTTATTAGAATGTTAGAGGATACTGTTCTTACAATGTTATCAATAAACATTTGTGGAATGTTTTTAGAGAATGTGATCCTTTTAGGAGAGAATATTATGGGAACTAAAATAAAACTTGCCGCTGAAAACATTCCCAGAATATGAAATATTTCTAGCTGGGACATACTATTAAAAATAAAAGCAATACATAATTTAGTTAAAAAAAATACAATCTTCTATCTCAGGTTTAAAGGCTGTGTCTCCTTACAGATTTAATAAAACATTTTTTGCAGTAGTTTTCATTGTCAAAAGTGATGCAGAAGTCACGCTATTGACATTTAAAAATCACTTGTGAAACCTTCCAAAGAGTGTCCTGTATTACTGCCCCCTAGAGGAACATACTGCTGTTTTGACTTTTGAGTTTGACATTCAAACATATAAATTAATTTAAAATCAATACAGTCTTCTGTTTCAACTTTAAAAGGTGTGTCTTGTTTCTGATTCTCAAATGCACATTTCAGTTCAGGTTTTACTGTCATATGTCATTTGGGACACATGCTATTAAATTAAAATTTAAATCTGTCAGTACATTAATTTAATTGCATGCAGTTTTCCATTACAACTTTAAAAGCTGTGTCTTGTTACTGGTTTCTAGAAGAATATTTTAATGTTGTTTTCAGTCACAGAATTATAAGAGAACACATGCAACTCAAACTGAATTTCCAATTCAATACCTCAGTTAGACAAAAAAAAAAAAAAAAAAAAAAAAAAAAAAAAAAAAAACAATTCAAGGGTCTGTTTTGTTTCTTTAATAACACTATTTTTTTCTGTTTGTTTTGTTTTTGTTTTTTGAGAAAAAAAAAAACAGTCCATATATAGTATATTATTTTATTGATATATAATACATCAATTATCATATGAGTCTGGAACAATACAAATTATGATGTAGCTAAATACAATGTAGCTCTAGATATAAATAAACATACATACATAAATATTTCATTATGCATTACCACCACCTAAATAGTACAGTCTAGCACTCTTAAGAAAGGCAGTATATTATTCTAGGTTTTTTTTTTTTTTTTTTTTTTTTTAAAGATACTTTGAGTAAAATATTGAGGACGGTCCCATATGTTATTTCAGTGATATGTAATATAGAAAATTTATTCAAACAGGAAATGATACTGCTCAATGAACACTGATATTAAAAAAACATTACAGAAGGTATTTAAACAGCAAAAATCATGTTTAATAATTACAATAATTGGATGACTGCAACTGACAACCGTGAAAAAATGAAAATTATTGAAAAAAAAATGTTTTAATTAATTAATTAATTAATTAATTAATTAATGTATTTATTTGTTTATTTAAATCGTTTATTTTGGAGTGTAACGTTTAAATTTTTTGATTCTAAGTAACAGTTGGTAAACGATAAATAAATATAAACATTTGCTCGCTGTCATAGAGTACAAAGGGTCAATTTGACTCCACTACTGGGACTTAATCTGACTTACAGTCCTATGAAGAGACAGTTGTGGTCAAAAGTTTTTATTTTTTTTTTTTTTTTTTTTTAAGAACTGTTCTAAAGTCCTAAAGTAAGACATTTTGCATCAAAGATGTTTACATATAGTCCACAAGACTATACTAACAGATGAAATACGTCAGAAGCTTCAGAAAAAAAACCCTATATGTTTCCCAGAAGACAAAATTACTACAATTTACCCAAAGAGTTTGTGAGACCTGGAGATGTTTTCTGAAGAATAGTGGACAGTTTAACTGCTCAAGACATACAAAGGGAAAAAAAGGAATTTACAGGATTTTTTTAATGTTTAATTCAATAGCATGTGTTCTGAATGACATATGACAGTAAAACCTGAACTGAAATGTTTATTTGGGAATCAGAAACAAGTCACACCTTTTGAAGTTGAAATAGAAAACTGTATTGATTTTAAATAAATTTATAAGTTTGAATGTCAAACTCAGTCAAAACAGCAGTATGTTCCTCTAGGGGGCAGTAATACAGGACACTCTTAGGAAGGTTTCACCAGTGATTTTTAAATGTCAATAGCGTGACTTCTGCATCACTTCTGACAATGAAAACTACTGCAAAATGTTCTTTAGGAAATCTGTGACAAGACACAGCCTTTAAAGCTGAGATAGAAGCTTGTATTTATTTTACCTAAATTACGTATTGCTTTCATTTTCAATAGTATGTGTTTTATTACCCACTGAGCACTGTACGTCCAAACGACGTCATTTCAACGTCTTTGTCGGAATATAGACATGATCTGCACGTCGGGTGGACGTCTCATGTTTGTTGGGTATAGTTTGTGGCTAAAACCACCACCAAAATGTTCTTATAGGAATCAGAAACAAGACACATTCTTTGAAGTTAAGATGGAAGAGCGTATGTACTTTACATTGATTGACCTACTCGTTGATATTTCAATATCATGTGGTGTGTTATAGTTTTGTGAATAAAACCAACGTTTAAATGTTCGTCTATGAACCAGTAACAAGACACAGCCTTTGATATTGAGATGGAATACTGTATGTTTCAAAAATGAATGTGTTAACAGATTAAAATTTAATTCAATAGCATGTATCCTGATTTACACATGACAGTAAAACTTGCATGGAAATGCTCTTTTAGGCCCAAGGAACAAGACAGCCTTTGCAGTTGAGACGGAAAACTGTATGCATTTTAAATGAATTTATTTAAATAGTTTGAATGTCAAACTCAGTCAAAACAACAGTATGTTCCTCTAGTGGGCAGTAATACAGGAGACTCTTTGGAAGGTTTTGCAAGTGATTTTTAAATGTCAATAGCGTGACTTCTGCATCACTTTTGACAATGAAAACTACTGCAAAATATTTGTTATGAAATTTGTAACAAGACACAACCACCATCAAAATGTTCTTATAGGAATCAGAAGACACATTCTTTGAAGTTAAGATGGAAGAGCGTATGTACTTTACATTGATTGACCTACTCGTTGATATTTCAATATCATGTGCTGTGTTATAGTTTTGTGAATAAAACCAACATTTAAATGTTCGTCTATGAACCAGTAACAAGACACAGCCTTTGATATTGAGATGGAATACTGTCCCCCGGTTTCACAGACAAGGCTTAAGCCTAGTCCCAGACTAAAATGTAATTCTAAGCTGTTTCAACTGAAAGAAACTTACACAGACTGATCTTTAAAAATATCAGTGCCTTTGTTTTGTTTCAAGATGCACCCCAGTAATGTTTTTTCTAAGGCATGTTAATGAAAATTACTTAAATGTCCTTATTGAACTATGGCCTAATCCTGGCTTAGTCTAAACCCTGTCTGTGAAACCAGGCCTGTATGTTTAAAAAATGAATGTGTTAACAGATTAAAATTTAATTCAATAGCGTACATCCTGATTTACATTTGATAGTGAAAGATGGCTGTAAATATTGTTCTTTGAACAAGTAACAAGACACACCACCTGGAGTTCACATGTCAAACTGTGTGCATTCTAAAATTAATTTATTTAAACTTCTGAATGTCAAATTTGGTCAAAACAAGTTCAGTATCTTCCTCTAGGGGGCGGTAAACTGCACAATCTTTGTCATGCTTTACAAGCTTTTTCTCAATGGTTTCATTTCAATAACTTTTGTTGTGCTATAGATCTGTGAATAAAACATATATCTAATGTTCTTTTATGAACCAGTAATAAGACACACCCCTTAAATTTGAGTTTTATTTTCTATACATTTCACAAGTGAAGCATTTAGATGAAATAATTGTACTTTTTGCTCTTCGTTTTGCACTTTGCAGACAGTCCCTATCCTGCACCATTACATTATAAGCTCTATCAGTTACAATACCTTAAGGCAGATTAAAACAAATAAAACATATTGTGTGTTCTCTTCTACATTTGGAAACAGTTAGAATGCAGTATGTTTTTGTCATTGTGCTCAATCGGTAAAGAACTATTGAAGATTTCCAAGGCTGAATCTCTGACAAATGCCAAACGTCAAACATCGAACCAACTTTATATCGGTCGCTATGAGGCCGGGGAATGTGTGAAATCCTCCCGCGACCGCGCTGCTTAAACCCGGCACAAGTCTCCCTCACGCCCCGCGGACGAAGGATTCGTTAATCTGCGGGTACCGCGAATGTAGACACCTTAATACACTACTGCAGTTACCAAACATGAAAAATTAAAAGTGAAATAAATCTACCGCAGTTGAGAATCGTACTTATTGCTGCTCCCAAATGTCGACCGTTGAAGAAAATCCCGCCTCTGTAGATTTAAAATTTACAGCAATATACTGTACTTCTGAGTCAAACCACCACGTGATCCACGTGATCAGATTATGCTTTAAGCATTTCTTGTTAAAGATATTGTTTTTTTTTCTCCAAGTGTTTTTTAATTGCAGGTGATTGTTATCTATTATATAAAGACTGTGTTTGTTTAATTTATATTTTGTGTAAAAGTCTAATACCGAAACACTCGTTAAAAATAAAACAGCTTACTATATTTGGTCATACAACTATGGTGAATGTATTTCTTCAGACAATAATTTAATCTGATTTAAGTTCTATGCTGATTTTCAAGTGCTAGCTTGATTTTATGCTATACTTTATACTACAATTTATTTAAGACTCTTCTCAGATATATTATCATTAACAACTAGAATAATTTAAGATGTATCATCTAGCCTACCTGATTATGGTACTAAACTTACCTTGAATTGAACCTTACCTTTATGGAGCACATGAGATGCAGATAAAGTGAGATCTTGACCCTTAAGAAACTTAAATTAATGCAGTCATGTAACAGATTTGTTTCAAAGATAAAATTTAATGAATTGCTAATTATTACATTTGAAATAAAGAAAATGTAAAGCCTCTACAAATATTAGAAATTGTGAATATAAATAATTGGGAATCATGTAAAAAAACAAAACAAAAAAACAAAAAAACAAAATAAAAACACATTGCACATTGCACATTTCATTGATTTATTATAACATTTATGTAGTTTTGTTCACTTGGCTGTTTCCTTATAAAAGTTCAGAAATTTGTCAAGTTTTTCATCACGTGTCTTTTTTAATTATATTAAAATTATATTATCATTAACAACTAGAATAACTTAAGAGATATCATCTAGCTAAACAAGCTTAACAAGCTAAAACCAGCCTGGCCAGGCTGGGAGACCAGCTAAAACCAGCTACTTCCAGCTTAACCGGCTAAAACCAGCCTGACCAGGCTGGGAGACCCGCTAAAACCAGCTACTTCCAGCTAAAACCAGCTTCTTCCAGCTTAACCAGCTAAAACCAGCCTGGCCAGGCTGGGAGACCAGCTAAAACCAGCTACTTCCAGCTTAACCAGCTAAAACCAGCCTGGCCAGGCTGGGAGACCAGCTAAAACCAGCTAATTCCAGCTACTGCCATCTTAACCAGCTAATTCCAGCTACTGCCAGCTTAACCAGCTAAAACCAGCCTGGCCAGGCTGGGAGACCAGCTAAAACCAGCTACTTCCAGCTTAACCAGCTACTTCCAGCTAAAACCAGCTACTTCCAGCTAAAACCAGCTACTTCCAGCTTAAACCAGCTAAAACCAGCTTGGCCAGGCTGGGAGACCAGCTGAGACCAGCTACTTCCAGCTAAGACCAGCTATTTCCATCTTAAACCAGCTACTTCCAGCTATTTCCGTCTTAAACCAGCTAAAACCAGCCTGGCCAGGCTGGGAGACCAGCTAAAACCAGCTACTTCCAGCTATAACCAGCCTGGCTGGGAGACCAGCTTGACCAGCTTGGCCAGGCTGGGAGACCAGCTAAAACCAGCTACTTCCAGCTTAAACCAGCTAAAACCAGCTACTTCCAGCTTAAACCAGCTAAAACCAGACAACCAGCTTAAACTGGTTTTAGCTGGTTTTTTCAGCAGGGAGTGCAGTACAGTTCAGTCAAGGTGCTCAGACCAACACAGACATACCATTCAAAATATTTACCTTTGCAGCTTTTGGTTCTTGTCCGTAAACGCACAATATGGTCAAATACAAATCCCATGACAGGCCTTCCTTTAGTCTTTCCTTTCAGCTGAAACAAAGAGAAATATATACATGTTGAGACAGTGTGCTAAAAATGATCTGTGACCAATAGAATTGAGGGGAAGAACTGTAAGGAAAGTTATTTTAACACATAATATTAGGATGTGTTCATTAAAGCAAATCAGTTATAACTAAATGTGTTCAACCTTTGAATGACTTGTTCAGCCTCCTTGGCAGCTTCTTCAAGATCAGCATTGGCAGCCTCAAGTTCAAGTTCCCTGTTAATTCTAGCAGCTTTCTAAAAGAATTGATCAAAATTTGATTCTGAGTTTTTAAGATTTGCCATGATGAACCACAGAAAGAGAGGCTACAATGTGTAAATCAATTACGGATTACAGTGTGGAAAAACAGGAAAGGAAAAGCTGAGAGAAAGGGACTAACTACAAATACCACAATAAAACTATGGTTACAGTGGTAAAAGCATAGCACATTTTGTGGTTACTGTGCATTGACTACACATGAAATGGTCGAGCAACAGTTACTATAGTAAAAATACGGTAAACGTGTAGACTTGTTACATAATCCCTTTCCACTATATTACCGGTCTTTGGTCCGGGTGGAATTGATGGCATTGGGGAAACGATCGCCCCTGCTGGTATGACAGTGGTAACTTCACTTTCATACATCCCTGCGGTGATTACCATTTGGATGGATGATAACAGCCTTCTGAGCCTACCAGTAGGCGCAGCAGGCCCCTTCTGGCCCATATCAATGAGCTGATAACCACTGATAACGTCTATTCAAACGAGTGATAACATCCGATGACTGCAGACTTGAGACATGTGGGGACGACTGCCTGGCTTAGCAAGGTGTTAAAGATGTCTGTTAGTACATCTGTCAGCTGTTTAGGCCCAGTAGCCAGAGCTGTCTCCCTTTTAGCCTTAACCTTGTTCAGCTCAATGGAGCTTTCTCACATATCCGGGTATCTCGTAGCAGAAGTCCCCATAGTTGGGTAAAATCTGAGAGCAGTGAACGGGAGAGTACCACAAATGCATTTTTTTGCATTCCCATTTGCTCAAATAGCAAAATAACAACTCCACGATAGGGAAAAAAATGTGAGAGACTGATTGGCAGTCAGAAGAGAGAACAATGTCAAATTTACCGTCCGTCCCATGTGTATTTTCACGTTACGTCATCAATCCAGAAGTCGGCCATTGTGGCGGCACTGAACATAAACAATGCCATTGAACCGAACAGAACTTGTGTATGGGCTTGGCGAAAAAATAAAACTAATTCACTATGTCAGGATGAGAAATAGAAGAACTGCTGGATCGTCAGATCATGACAAAGGAGGCAGATCGTATGGATATTTATCACCTATTGCAGGGCTCAACAATATGGACTGCCCTACGGCTTGGTGCATATATGTTCCAAAATGTCATTTGCGTGGAAATATTACGTTATTACAGTTTTTCTCAAATGTTAAAACACATTTCACAAACGTTTCCTCCATGTTCCCCAATGTCTAAACACAACACCCTTTTCTAAAGCTACATAAACACAACCACACCTTTTCACTTCAAAACTCAAACTTTCACACCAAAAGAGCAGCTCGAAGCTTTCAAAAATGTAAACACTATACACATCATTACACACTACAGCAAAACAATTGAAAACACAATGCTCAATTTGTGAGAAGGTTCTTTGTTTCATAACTGCCAATGCATATTTTTAGAAACTTTACAGTAACGGATCTTCTTAGATCTCTGCAGAGGATTAGGCATTTAGATTTGTGAGTTTCATATGAAGAGTATAAATCCATAGAAAATACTGCATGTACACTACTGTAACACAACTCAATGCAAAAACAGAATCTAATCTTGAAAACATGATCAGGGTGTGAAGTTTTTTTATTTACTTTATTCACACCACACACACACACCACAATCAGCTGCATCGGGCCACATCACCTCATCCACATCGCAGGCTATATTGTCTCTTGCCAGGCACCGCGGGAAAAACGCCCTGGAATGGCGAATCCATCCTTGGAAGGCCTCCACTGGGATGTCAACACAGGCCAGCTCCATTGCCCTTAGGAGGTTCTCTCTAGTGTATGGTTGTCTGTCATAAACCTTCCATCTCCACGATGAAAAGAACTCCTCTATAGGGTTCAGGAAAGGGGAGTAGGGTGGCAGACAGACGTTTAAAAACTGGTTACTGTTGGTGGTGAACCACTCTCTGATTTGGTTTGTTCTGTGGAAGCGGACAATGTCCCAAATGATCACATAAATGTGATGTGCGGGCCCAGGATGGTGTTGTTGGCGGTCCAGGAGGATGTCTCTTAGCTCCTCTAGGAAGGTGAGGAGACGTTGGGTGTTGTAAGACCCAAGGACAGCATGCCGGTGGACAAGCCACTCCGAACCCATGGCCGCACAAAGAGTAATATTACCCCCCCGTTGGCCAGGAACCTCAGTGATGGCTCTTTGGCAAATGATGTTACGGCCTCTTTGCCTTCATTTCTGCAGGTTGAAGCCAGCCTCATCCAGGAAGAGGTACTCATGAGGTCTGGCAATCGCGTCCAACTGTAATATCCTCTGTGAATCAGGTCAGTCAATCAGGTAGCACAGTATTGTCCAGAAGTAATGTAGGCCACTGAGCAACACAGTATGTCCACTAACTGTACTGTGAACATGGATGTATACTTACTTGCACATACTCGTAATGTAGGTCTTTGTGTCGCGCAGAATTGCGCTCAAAGGGAACCCTATAGACCTGTTTCATCCACATCTTTTGGCGCCGGAGAACTCGGTCTATTGTGGCCAAGCTGACATCAATGCTCTCAAAGTTGACATTATCGGCAATGACTTTGTCTCTGATCTCCCGGAGTCTGATGAGGTTGTTCTCACGAACCATACCACCAACAGTAACCCTCATTGTGGATACACAATGAGGGTTTCTTGTGCCGCTGTAAATTAGAGGCTGACATTTTTTCGGGAATCCCGCGGGATGGGAAACAAAATCACTAATAATGACGGGATTGGGACGGGACAGGAAAAAATGTCAGCGGGAGTGGGCGGGACCGGGAATCGTAACGCTATGAAACCCAACTTTACAGACAAATATACCTTTTATATAAATAAACTATAAACGATATATTGTAATTTTGAACTTAATTCTAGTTGACCTGTCTCTTTATTCTCTCCTTCTGTATGCTTTGGTGTGGCTGGTTAAGCAAGTGAGTTCATGATGGACAAATCGTTAACGACTTGTAATACAGCAGGACATCCAAATGCTCACCTATCATTCGTCGACCATATGGCTTTTCATCTGGAAGATGTATGTAGTAGCAAGTTTATATGGCCGCTCAATCTAATGTTAACCTAGAAAAATGTGCGCTATTGAAGTGTCAGTGCGAGTGTGGAAGCCGAATAGTAGCGCGGTACTGCATGACAGAGGCGCCGGTGCGGTCACTTGCTCTTAAAATACCGTCATTTTTGGTCATACAGATAAGAGTGATAGGCATCTTTCGAATTTGTAAAGACTCAACGTTTATTTGTGTGCACTCAGAAAAACAAAGAAACGTTGCGCTTTTGTAAACTAATTAAAGCAAAAAGGACGCGCTTTCTACCGCCTGTCTCTGTGAACTTGAGCGCGTCACTTCGAAACTCCGTGTATACTTGCTTTAGAGACAAGAAAAATATATCTATAGAGTGAAATGTCTACTTTCAAATGGACCAATTCAAATAGGAAACGTGTGTCTGCATGAATGATTTACGTGAAATTTAATGTGTGTGCAATGCACACTGTGCATTTGTTTAAGATGGCTTTCAGTTCAATAATAATAATAATAATAATAATAAACAAAATTTTGCATTTTTATTCAACTAATGTAAAAAAAAAAAAAAAAAAAGTTACGGGCATACTGTGATCTGTTCTGTATTCTTTACTGTAACTGGCAGATTCTAGCCAAATAATAATAATAATAATAATAATACGGGAGTGGGAGGGAATGGGAGTCATTCTTCCGGGATTGGGACGGGACGGGATTTTTTCCCAGTTTTTTCGTGGGATTGGGATGGGATGGGATTTTTTTTTGTGGGAGTGGGACGGGAGAGATTTGAAAATCCACTCCCGTGTCACCCTCTACTGTAAATATGGCAACCCTCCCACCTCTATGTGGCATTCTTTCAACTCTAAAGAAAGAAACATGTGTTGTCAATTGACATGTTTTACAATAACAACTGATTTGAAACCAATAGACTACTTTCACAGGCTTGTAAAACTGTATTGTGACAAAGAAAGCAATAGAGTACAATACCTGTTGTGTTGTCTGAATGCCCTGATAATGGTGGCCACGGTGAACCTACTCAGGTTTGGACGGACTCTTAGTCCTGCTTCAGCCATTGTCATGCCATGGACAATGACATGGTCAATGACTGTTGCTCGCATCTCGTCCGTAATGATGGTGCGAGGTTGTCTTGCTCTCCCTCCTGGACCCTTCCCTCCTGGACCTTCTCCCTTGTTGGCCTCCTCCTCTTCCTCGTTGGCCTGCTCCTCTTCCTCCTCTGATTTGAACTCCTCTTCCTCGTTGGCCTGCTCCTCTTCTTCCATGGCCAGCTCTTCTCCCTCCTCTGACTCGAATTCCTCTTCCCCTGACTCTGCCTTCATCTATTGTGTTTGTTTGGAATCTTCAGCAAACTGTGCACTCTGAACTTGCTTTTATACATGTGGTCACAGCATTAGCAACAAGTGTCTTCAATATTGAGTCGTGTGTAATGAATGACGCCAGGTGTGTTCATTGTGTTCAAATATTGCTGACTGTGGCAAGCATTTTGCATCACATGAGCTTTCATTTGAGAATATGAGCAGAGTTCTTTTGCAACTTGTGTTTTAGCAAGGAAAAACTGTAATATATTTAGTCAGTAAAAGGCCATTAACAGGGGCCAGAAATGCTGAAGACGGACATAAAGAGGAGAAAATACTATAGCGCAGGCACATCAATCTCACTGTTCACGATGCATTAAATATTGGAAGAAACTCCTAAATAATGAATTGGGGCTAGGAGTTTATATGAATGTATCTCTGAGGGGAACTGTCTGTTTTCAGAAATGTACATGGCATTTTCTTTTCCTCTATAATCTGTATAATGCATTATGAAGCAGTGTTAATAAGTGTAGCGTAGCTTTGTGTACAGCAGTAACCAAGAAAACACTTGCTGCTTAGCGTTGAGCCCTGTATTAACTTTAGTTTGTCAAAATATAATACCCTTTCCTGCTTACTAAGTCCTTCTCAATATAATTTAGCAGCTGCCACACATTTTCCATGGTTTAGACAGCATAAATTAGTAGAACAACGTCTTCAGTGGTACATTAACCGTGCAATGTTGCTGTTTACGTATGAGTATTGCCGCAATGACCGCGCATACCCTCACATTAGCGTTACCTCGTTTTTTGTAACTTGATGAAAAAGTGAGATAGTCTTATAAATGTGCATATACTTTTTAAAAATCGAAACATGAAAAACTTTCAAGGATTTATAATTATGATGACCTTTAAAACGTTTCATCACAGTCTTGTGAAAAGGGTCCATCTTTTAGTACATAGCTAGACCCGACATTGAAAATGAAGGATTAGAAAAAATTAACCAATGATGCACTGGAGTTACACAAGAGCCTCATCCGTAATTTACACAAAGATACACAAGGATCCTTCATTTCCATCTTGCAGGCAGAAAAGTACAAATAAACAGTATAAATAAATACATTTTAATAAATAAATAAATCTGGAAATAATTACATGTGTGAATAAACAAATATAAAATAAATAAATGCATACATTTAAAAATAAATACAGAAAGTAACAAATAAATACCAATAAAAAAAAATACAAATAAAAATAATTTCAGTGTAAGTGTGCAAGTGTAATTAAGAAATAAAAATAAAATAAGATTAAATGAATTAAGTTATATATTCCCCTATTTATGTTTTATGTATTTATTTATTTATGCAGATTTGGGTCTATGTAAATATAAGCTGTTTAATGGTTATTCAGGTAAATTTGAACATTGAAGATACACAAGGATCCTTAATTTCCATTTTGCACATAGAAAAGTATAAATAAGTAATATAACTAAATAAATAAATATGGGAATAGTTATGTATGAATAAATAAACATGAAAATAAATGAATGTATAAATAAACAAATAAAATAAAATAAAATAAAGAAATATACAAAAAAATCATATATATATATATATATAATAAAAATACATTAAATTAAAACATTTTTTGTGTGTGTGTGTGTGTGTGTGATTATGTTTGTATGTATTTATGCAGGTTTTGGTCTCCGTAATTCTAAGTTGTTTAAGTTATTCAGGTAAATTTGAACATTTAAACGATCAAGGAAAACAAAACAATTAATACGACAAACAACAAAATCAGAACATCATAGTTTTGGCCAACAGAAATTGTAATTAATCAACTGTCAAAAATGACAACATATAAACACAAACCTGACATTTATGAAGAAAATCCTTGTCGTGATGACAGTGATGACCAACTTTTAAATCTATATTTTTCTCATACAAAACTGAAGAATCAAGAGAGACCTCAGGCACAATACACTCAGGTGAAGTATCAGGTGTGTCGTAGGGAATTTTAGGAATAAGAAATATTCAGCATCCTGTATGTTATCTGTCTGAACCGTTAACTTAGTAACCAGACCAACCCTGTATTTCACTCACAGACAGGGACAGATACCAGTTACTGAGTCCACAGCTCAGAACGATATACAGTTGTTATTGAGGCAACCGTTACTCACCCTATAGAATTATATATATATATATATATATTCCAAGGATGTTTAGGAGAAACATCTGACACGAAGTTGAAACTCAGTTGAGGCATTACTGAAATCAAAGTATTACTTTACTGATTTCGATATTTGATATCAGTTATTAAATAGAAAAAGGGTAAGAATTCACCATTCATCCATTTAGTCTTCACCAGCAAATGTCTGATGATGTCCTAATATGGGTTAGCTTCATCATTCATCTTCTGTCTTCACTCAATATTGTGAGTTCTCTTTGCCTGTTCTATTCAATATGCCTCCCTGTACCCCCACCAGACCCTCCATTCCCACATAAATGAAACATTAACTGTGGCGTATCTCCACTTCACAGATGTTCAAATGACCAGAGGGTTACAGGCTCACTGCATGCACCATGCATGTACATAGAATTTTTGAAAGATGGTCATTTAAATTATTTTTTTATTAAAAAAAATTGTATATATTATACACAAATGTAAAATGTGTTATAATTTTGGTCATATGTTTTTCTATAGAGAATCTATCTTCTCTTTCTGAGTTAAATGTCACATAGCTTTTTTCAAATAATTAAACAATGTGCTGGCAGAGTTGATATTTTGACTTTATATATGATCAGACACTTGCACATTTTCTGAAAAAGCAAATAGGTTTCCAGAAGCAGCAACAACTTCTGAACATATACAGCTCCCTTAAGGAGTTTACTTTAAATTGTTTTATTATTAGAAGGTCTTCTTTCTGGCCCTAGAAGAGGACAATCATTAGGGCTGGACTGGTGCTAAAATTCAGCCCATCTGGCACACACAGTCCACCATATATGTTTTGCTGGGGTTAGAGCAATTTTTGAATACTTAAAATGCATCTCAACAATATCTCCAGATGCTGGGGCACTTTAAAACGCTTAACGTGGCTTAATGCATTAAAACAGATGTTTTTTAAAGACCAAATCATATTACTTTACATAGTATTCCTCCCTTATGGGAAAAAAATTAAACGCATTGCGTTTTTATTCTGGGCTTATCTGCCTGTACATTGTATGTTTATTAAAGGTCTTTTAAAAAGTGTGTTAATGCATTAAGCCGTGTTAAGCATATTAAAATACCCTGGCATCTGGAGATGCCGCCGGAAGTGCCGCTGGTTCCTATTGCACTGAAATTGCCTTCTGTTTGCACTGAAAAGTTCACGCACATCCACATATGAAATCATTAGCATACAAGTATATACACAACTAAAGAATGCGTCTTGAATTATATACGAATATGAAGAATTTTATTTTGTTTGCGTGAGTGTTTTATTGGTGTGTATGGGAGCACTGAGTTTCTGTGTGGCCTATGTGTGAGTGTTTATAGGTGTGTATGCATAGATCAAGATTATGTATATGCGAGTATGTATAGTTGTGTCTGCAGCAGCGAGTTAATATGTATGTGTGTGTGTTGTTGTAGGTGTATATGCATGGATCGAGTTTATACATATAAGCGAGGGTCTATAGATGTATGCATGCGTCAAGTTTATATTTATATGCAAGTGTATATGCATTCATTACTAACATAAGATGTATTGGTATGGATTTCATATTAGTGTGCAAGTGTTTCATGTATGTATTGATAAGCGAAGTTTGATTTAAATTCTCACACCTCATACCTCAGAATTACTAGGGTTATAGGCAGATGAGTTTCTTTTTTCTGGGTTGGAACTACATTTTATTACATTTTAAGAAAATAATTACATTATGACAATAATAATGTAATACTTATTATCTGCAGTTATTACATTTTGCTACAAAGTTGTCTTTATTTATAGCAATTTTTTTTTCTTCAGTGTACTACATACTGTCATAATAGAGTGTACTACATTCTGTCATGTTCTCAATGAAGATCATTATTTGTTTCCCCCCATTATTTCCCCATGATCTTAAATTGCCTATAATTATTTGGCTCATTCGTGTTTCTTGTTGCTTGTATTCATAGAAAAATATTGTGTACATTGTGAATATATATTTCACACATGAAAACTTACGCACTCTTTATAATATTAGTGTGCTAAATGTCTTCAGAGAAAACACATGTAGTCTGTATTCTGTTCTTTGTATTTTACACATTAGCTCTGCCTCTGGCCTTGACCAAGCTTTATTTCAGGAGTATTCACCAGCACTGTGTGAAATGAACATCTGTTTGTATTTGTATGAATATAGACAGACTAAGAAAATCAATACACATGAAAGAATATAACATGTACTACATAGACTGTGTACAATATAATATAATATATGAAGTGACTTGAGTGTCAGTAATAGTATTAGCTCTTGTTATGTATTAAGATGAAGCAGTATTAGCAATGATATGGTAGTATATTCATTTAAATTCATTTTCAGTTGAAAGATTTGTGGTGTGTTTTTGTTCATTCTGTTTTCTTTCTTTATTATCTACTGTCATTGTTATAAATAACAACAAAATAACATCAGAGTAGCCTACAATGTAAAAAATTCAATAAGAATCCACAAAGTACAATCCTTTATACTTACTACCATTTGGTACAACTTTGTCAGAGACATCGAAATTATTGTCCATATAATATCAGAGCAACCTACAACGTAAAAGTGCAAAAAGAATCCATAAAGTACAATCCATATCTCCATTTGCTAACTTGTCCTTTTTTCCCTGTTTTTCTCCTCTAGATGTTGAAGCGGATTCCTGGGGTTGATGTTGCACATACAGAGTCTCACCTTGTGTATGTTTAGGACTGGGGCAGTGTCACTGGAGGGCATCGGAGGCTGTACCAGTTCTCTGTTATCCCTGTTGAAACCGGCATAGAACAGGTTTAGGTCCTCAGCTAGTAGACCGCCTACAGCATGACCGAGGCTCGGCCCGATGGGGGTACTACAGCGAACAAAAGTATGACTTATGTCTTATGTCTCTGGTGATTATGGCGAACCTCGGTCACGTTGTAGGCGGTGTGAGTATTAACATCCCTCCAAGTTTCAAGTCTCTATAATTTAACGTTTGATCTACACGATCAGTTTTACGTGGAGATCACTGATCCATGACCATTCTAGCAATTAGCCTACAATAGGGTTTGGCTCATGGCGGACAAAATGCATGCCTCAGATTTGGTTGTGAGCTTGACAAAATTTTCGGGTATTTTGCATTTTTTGAAAAAGGTACTTTTGTGAGCTAGTCCTAGGTTTTTCGCCCAATTGGAACCAAATCAGTACAGAAAGATTCTCTGGAGAGTGATTATCAATAATTATCCAAAAACGTTGAACTTTCGACTTACCATTGCAAAGGGATGGCAAAACGTTCAAAGGGGGTAGGGCCACTTTTAGTAAAATGTCTATAACTCCCAGACTAGAATGAAATATCTTCTTCAAACTCAGATGTCACAAATTGCTGAGCTTAGCCACTTGGTGGCGCTATTAGAGAACTAAAAATGTAAAATGGCTGTAACTTCACAACCATTTGTCCTTTAACATGAAAATCGATGTGCACAGTCTTGGTCCAAAGTGCCACAAGCATCTATAAGGACATTTGCGTATCTCAAAAAACATGGCCGCCATTGGCAGACAAAGCTTGAGCATGTGTTAGACAAGGTTAACGGAGGCCTATTGGAATGAAACCCAGTGGGCCTGTTCGACTCATGGCCCCAAAGGTCTGAGAGAAATTGAAAAGAAATCTCGGAAAAGATATTGCTAGGGGGCAATGTCTCATTTTTCAAGTGTGTAAACGATTGTACGTTGCACGGTTTTTCACACGTGTGCACAAATTCATATCATATGTTAGAAATGGAAGCTTAATCTATTGTCACGCATCACAGTTAGATCTAGCCAATCATCATTCAACATGAGGAGTTGATAAGCTCTCTACCCACCCTTCCTTGCGTTTGCAAATACTGACGCTGACATTTCCTGCTCAATTAGTCACTTGACTTATTGCATGACTTTTCTCTGGGTTACTTGTATATAGTTTGACTTTGTCTTCTGCAAATAATTGTGAATTTTGACATTCCTCTGAGGATGCACGCTAGGTCATTGGTATTGGTACATTGGTATACACATGTAGAGGTCAAAAAATCAAGTCGTTTACTGGTGCTGGCCCAACTGAAGGACATTACTGGACTATTTCTGGATCCTCTCAAGTTTGCTTACAGAGCAAACAGGTCTGTGGACGATGGGACTGCACTATTTTCTGCAACATCTAGAGAGACCAGGGACTTACATGAGGATCCTGTTTGTGGACTTCAGCTCGGCTTTTAACGCTATCATCCCAAACGTACTCCTGCCCAAATGAACTCAGCTCTCTCCCTTCCATAAGCCTACAGCAAATTATCAGAACTATTTTAGTAAGACAGTAATTTCGTCCTTTACCTGGAAGCCTAAAGCTGCATTAAGTGTACATCACATATTAGCATAAACAACTTGCTATTTTTAAACACTCAACTGAAAATGTACACATAACGTATCAGTCTTACAGGTTGTGGTTCAGAGACACTTGTTAGTCCAAATAAAGAAGATAAAAGCCAAGATTAGAGAAGCAGTCTTTGCTAAAATGATGAGCACAACAAAAGGTTCAAATTGTATTGCTGTGGTATTCTGGAAAAAAATAATTTGAACCACTTATTCTTTACATCATCATCCGGCAATGAAAACAAAACAAACTTGCTTTGACAGCGCAGAACACAGCATCTTCTCCTTCTGTAAACTCACTAATTAGCGTAAGGGTTTGTGGGGTTTTCTCAGACAGGCAGGGGTTATGCAAATGTGTTACCCAGTGACGTATATTAGCAACAGGCTGAAGATTCATAAATATAATGACTTATTAAGGCAGCTCTCAGCCGACTCTTTCTTTTGAGAGACAATATCTTTGTTTATCATGCACTTTTTGAAGGATACCCTAGTGAAAAATAAATATACTTAATTGTGTTAAATATATTTATTTCATGATAAGTATACTTAAAATAGATTGACATGTCTATGCTGCAACGGAACTCGACAGACAGCATGGATAGATCCAAATGCGAGCTTTATTGTACAGATCGTGGTCAAGACAGGCAGGGTCAGACACCAGCAAACAGTAATATCCAAGGGCAAGACAAAAGCGTGGCACTGGCGAGGGTCAAGGCAGGCAGCAAAACAATCATAAAACAGGGAAAACAGTCCAAGGTCAAAATCCAAGCGAGTCGTCTGAAGTAACAAAATAAACAAGGCAATGAAACAAGGCAAAAACTATGGCAATGAAACAGAACAATAATGATGGAAATAACTACACAGAATGAAGGCAATGAAACACAAGGAAACCGCTTGGTAGAGTCCGCAACATCAAAACAATACTTCGCGAAGGCCTGTTTGGCATGGCCCTCTTTATTTGGCCTCTTTATTTGACAGGAAGTCACCAAAGAGGAAACAAAGGGATCGGTAACAGTCAGTACTAGGGCAAGGACGCCCTCTGCTGGCGTGGCGTTATAGAATCCCCCCCCCTCTAGGTGAACTCCTTTGGACTGTGGCTGGACAATCAGAGGGTTCAGGACCGGCCTTCTTGGCCATGACAGGACAGGTAGAGAGTTCATGAACAATCTCACTGGTTGTGACTTGGCAGGCAGAGAGTTCAAAGGTTGCCTCAATGGCTGGTTTGGGAAGGGACAAGAGTTCATTGATTGTCTCTGTGACTGTTACTGGCCAGATACAGGGTTCTTGACTGAGTGTGAGTGTATTGCTTGGCACCACCACCATGTAAGGAGCTGAAGCGAGTGGCGCCACCTTGGGAAGTTCTGCAGCATGTGCCGCCACCTCTGGAGAAACTGCAGTGGGCGCCATCATCTCTGGGAACACAGTAGAGGTGGCTGCTATCTCGGGAGGTTCTGCAGCGTCAGCTGCCACCTCTGGAGATATTACAGCGGACGCCGCCTCCTTGAGAGGTTCTACAGCAGAAGCTGACACCTCTGGAGTTCTGCTGAGAACACCGCCTCCTTGGGAGGTTCTGCAGCCGAAGCCGCCACCTCTGGAGGCACAGGTGTGAACTCATGGACAGAAGTGGCCTCTGGTGCAGACTCGTGGACAGACGAGGCCTCTGGGGCAGACTCATGGACAGACAAGGTCTCTGGAGCAGACTCGTGGACAGACAAGGCCTCTGGAGCGCAGTGTGCAGCCCACACATTTAAAATGGCTACTGCCATCGTGGGCAGCACAGTTAACAGTGGGATGCCTGCTGGGCTTAAGTGTGATGAGGCTGTGAGTTTTGAGAGCGTTGTTGATATGATGTGAGGTATTTCGGGAATGGTGATCATGACTGAACGAGACTCTAGAACAGCAATCATCTTGTACAAAGTCTCTGGGTGATCAGACGAGACATGGCAAGGCTTTGGGAGATCAGACGAGACGTGGCGAGGCTCTGGGAGACCAGGCGAGACCTGACGAGGCTCTGGGAGACCAGGTGAGACCTGGCGAGGCTCTGGGAGACCAGGTGAGACCTGGCGAGGCTCTGGGAGATCAGCTGATACGTGACGAGGCTCTGGGAGGTCAGTTGAGATGTGACAAGCCTCTGGGAGGTCAGCTGAGACGTGACGAGCCTCTGGGTGAACAGCTGCGAAGTGACGTGCCTTTGGAAGGACAGCTGTGACCTGACTTGGCTCATGAATGTCAGCTGTGGCTTTACATGACTCTGGAACAACAGCAGTAACTTGACTTGGCTCATTAAAATCAGCCGTGGCTTGACTTGACACACAAACAACAGCTGTAACTTGACTTGGCTCAGGAAACACAGCTGTAACTTGACTTGAGACAGGAAGATCTGCGGTGACTTGTGTAGTGGACAGCACATTCCAGGGCCCAGTTTATGGCAAGGGGGCCCCTCCCTGACCACATAGTGGACAGAGGTTTGCTACATTTTGATTGGATCTTGGTGAACTAACATAAGCAAACTGTCCAACGGCATCAGATAAAGATGCCAGGACAACAGCCAGACATCTCTTAGAGCGCAAGAAGACCCCTTTGGTACAAAGCCCGGGAAGGACAGAACTTCCTATTGGTCAAAATGCAGTTTGTGCCCTTCACCCACCTTGAGACTGATTCCTAATGGTTTGGCCTGTGACCGACCATAAAAATTCCTTAGGACCTCCAGATGCAGAAGCAGTGGGTGAAACTAAGAGAGATCATGGAGATTCATCCAAATCCATTCATAACTGTTTTCAAACCTTAAAACTGATGCACACTACAACACACACATCTTATACTTATTTAGAGAAATAAGTATTCTTGGTGACAGCTATGTGTAGTGCAACATCTTACACAAATTTAGCTGTTAATGGACAAATGAATGCATGCATGACAGTTCAATCTTTTCCCATCATGTTTGGACTTAATGTGTTCGTAACATTGCCAAATGCATTCTGGTCATGGTTTGGAAAGTGATAAACGCACTGATAAAACTGTAGTGACACTTTTCTAGCTTTGTGTTTGGACTATGCAAATAAATTCCACAGGCGGAAAGAAGGGTGGGCCACCACATGTCCCCCCACTCTGATGGAACCAGCCAATCACAGCACGGAATGGAGAAGCGCCAAACTGCAATATCCTCCTCATTGGAAAGGGATAAAGGTACCCTTTCAAAAGAAACACCTCCGTTCTGAGTCTCCCGTTCAGACAGTCAGTAACAGATACACAGTTCTGAGTCTGAGTCTTGTAAAAGAAAGGACACCAACAGAACAACCTTATCCAAGAATCATAACATCAGCTGTGACATAAGTACCCATCACTACCCTATTTCACCTCCCTAGGTTGGCGAAAGTTAAATTCACTACCTTAATTGGCGTCCCTAGGTTGGCGAAAGCGAAATTTATTACACTTGACTTGACTCAGGAAGATCAGCCGTGACTTGACTTGACTCAGGAAGATCAGCCGTGACTTGACTTGACTCCGGAAGATCAGCCGTGACTTGACTTGACTCAGGAAGATCAGCTGTGACTTGACACCAGAAGATCAGCCATCACTTGACTTGCTTTGGGTGTGGCAGCCATGTCAGGATGAGATTCTGGTAGGATGACCTTGGCATGGCGAGGCTCAGGCGTGACGGCCATCTTGGCCGGGGACTCAGATGAGGCGGCCATTTTGTGAACTGGCTTAGGGATGGCGGCCATCTTGTGAACTGGCTCTGGGAGGGCAGCCATGACAGATGCAGACTCTGGAAGGGTGGCCATGACAGGTGCAGACTCTGGAAGGGCGGCCATCTTGTGAGCAGGCCCTGGAGCGGTGGGCATGATGTGAGCAGGCCCTGGAGCGGCAGGCATGATGTGAGCAGGCCCTGGAGCGGCGGACATGATGTGAGCAGGCCCTGGAGTGGCGGGCATGACGTGAGCAGGCTTTGGTTTGGTAGGCATGACGTGAGCAGGCTTTGGCTTGGCAGGCTTGGTGTGAGAGGCCTCTGGCATGATGTTAACAATTCCGGACATGACATGCAAACACTTTGGTGTGGCAGATACTGGAGGATGGCAGGGTTTCTCATAAGTGATCCCCACAGTAAATGCAGAGCCACTCATCCACAGAGCAAAGTCAATATATTGTTCTAACATCCAGCGAGGGGTCTGGAAAAAAACGTGCAATTTCTTGTTTTAGGCCAAAACGAAAAATGTCCTTTAGTGCCACATCATTAACCCTTTCACGCGTACGATCACACCAGTGTGATCATTCTTGGCTGATCCCTGAAGCGGTGTGATTTGAACGTTCAGCACGTCACGTGATCAACTGCTGAATTCAAATCTGCAGCAGCGCTTTGGCTGGCGCTGAGCCAAATTGGATGCGCTGAGCGCTTGTCATATTATTGCAACTATTCCGTGTTTTCAACCATATAATGCTTATTTTAGGTTCCAGACATTTAAATACCCATAAATCCTAGTAAAACGATGCATTTATAGTTACCAAAATACACGCCGATGTCTAAAGAAGCGGCAATAATGATCCTTACAAATGTTATCTGACGACATGTTTTATTAATATCATATACACATTGTGTAGGTAACTATAAAGTTTACTCTGCTCTTCTCCAAGCTCACCAGAGACTTACTTTAATGTTTTTCAGGAGGAGAGGATGAATTTGCGTCTTGTAAATCCCACAGCTCGCGTATAAAAGTGATACAGCGCTATTGTGGCTGCGTTGTATCACATGACAAACACGACGCGTCACCACGGAAACAATAAGGCTATACGTTCTAAATAACGGTCGCCTAAAAAAACTCACCCTGGGGGCTCAGCTAGAATATTTTAAACTCACGTGTGAAAGGGCTAAAGTCCACCAAGTGACATATTTCACAAAAGTTAATGACATAATCCTCAACAGGCCGGTAACCTTGGCAAAGACGAAAGAGGCGTGATGCTGGATGGTTAAGTATTCTGTAACGGAACTCGACAGACAGCGTGGATAGATCCAGATGCGAGCTTTATTGTACAGATTGTGGTCAAGATAGGCAGGGTCAGACACCAGCAAACAGTAACATCCAAGGGCATGTTGACAAAAGCGTAATCCAAAACACTGGCAAGGGTCAAGGCAGGCAGCGAAACAATCATAAAACAGGGAAAATAATCCAAGGTCAAAATCCAAGAGAGCCATCCAAAGTAACAAAATAAACAAGGCAATGAAACAAGGCAATGAAACAAGGCAATGAAACAAGGCAAAAACTGTGGCAATGAAACAGAACAATGACGATGGAAACTACACAAGGAAACCGCTTGGTAGAGTCCACAACAGCAAAACAATGCTTCACGAAGGCCCGTTTGGCATGGCCCTCTTTATATGGCTGCCAAACAGGAAGTCACCAAAAAGGAAGCAGAGGGAGCCCTTGCCCTAGTACTGACTGTTACCGCTCCCTCTGCTTCCTTTGCTTGTTTGGCATTACATATACTAACTGAAAATACACTCCAATTGTTTCATCAAATCATTTTGACCCATACAATGTGTTGTTGGTCATTGCTGCAAATATACCTGTGCTACTCACGACTGGTTTTCTGTTTCAGGGTCACATATTAATATATGTCTGTGGGGATTGTTTATACTGTATGTTGTCATATCATTAAAGTAAAAAAGGCTTGTGAATGAGTTCTTACCTAAGGCTATGGCACAAAAGACAATATCACATTCTGTGTATTGATATTTATTTGTTTCCTCTCCCCTTAAAGGGGTCATCGGATGCTAAGTTCGCTTTTACATGCTGTTTGAACATTAATGTGTGTTGGCAGTGTATGTACAAATCTACACTGTAATGGTAAAAATCCATGCTGTGGTTTTAAATTAATCTGTAAAAATAATATCCCCTTTTTCAAATTTGAGCCATTCTCAGATGCCTGTCATTGTTGCATTATATCCACACCAGGCCGCTCCCACGATAGTTGATTGACATGAGCGTCTTACCTGAGATCAGTTGTAAAAGTCCAGCCTCCATGTTTTGATGCCGGTGCAGGGATGTAACTTAGAAAAGAACTGAGCAATTGAGGTGTTCTTACGTAGTTGCTGCGTGCTGGATGGAACGAGATGAGAGACGAGATAACAAGCAACAATATATTTAATATAAACTTCTGGTAGCATAAGCTGGAACAGGCAGGAACACAGAGCGATAATCCACACACGTAGAACAAACAAACGTTAAAGACCGACAGGGAACTCAAGAAACAAACAGGCTTATAAAGGTGAACTAATTGTTGCAAACAGGTGAAGGGAATGACGCTAACGAGGGTAAAACCAAATCAGACAGATCGACGGGGGGAGACAATGGGAAAAACCAATGACATGCACAGACATGAATGTGACATTACTCCCCCCTCCAAATAGGCGCGTCTCGCGCCGTATAACATCGAAAGAGGAGGGAGGGTGGGCAGTTCAGGAGGCCATGGCGGGTCGGGGAGTTCAGGAGGCCATGGCCAGACAGACAGTTCAGGGAAAAACAACACAGTCCAGGGGGGCGACGAAGGTGGGAGGAGCCAGGGAGGAAACAGGAGGGACCCAGAGCAGGAGAAGCAGAGGGAGACCCAGACCGCAGCCATGATGACCCACGGTGGAGCCGATGGAGGGAGGAGCCATGGTGGAGGAAGGGCTGACGACTCCAGGGGGCCGACCGACAGAGGCGGAGCAGCTGGCGGAGGAGCCCGAGGCGGAGACGGAGAGCCGAAGATCCAGGGCGACACCGAGGATCCGGAGGGCCAAGGCGGAGCCCTAGGCTCTGGCGACCAAGGCGTAGGCGGAGATCCGGAGGTCCGCGGCGGAGCCGGAGCGACAGAGGATGGAGGCTGTGCCGGAGGGAGGGAGGAGCCCAACAGAGCCGGTGGGATGGAGCGACGAGGCAAAGCCGGAGGAGTGGAGTCCCGAGGCGATGGCGGGACAACGACCGACCAAGGCGGAGCCGGAGGGACGAGGGAGCCCGGTGGAGCTGGTGGGCCGACGGGCGACGGTGGAGACGAGGGCGCTGAGAGCCGTGGTGGAGCCGCAGGGTCGGAGGGCCGAGGCGGAGTTCTGGACTCTGAGGCTGGAGGCGGAGCTGAGGGATCCTCCAGCCCTGACGCCGATGGAAGCTGGCAGACCCGCGGTGAGCCCACTGCACAGGTAGTGGGCTGAGGGTGAGCAGAGGGGCTGTCAGGGGACAGCGGTGACCAGACAGACAGAAGAGGGGGGGTGGGTGGGAATTCCATACCGACAGGTAGATCATGACAGGTAGGTATTTCTGTAGAAAAGTCTATTAAATCTCCAGAGTTAGTTTCCAGAACTTCAGTAAAGAAGTCAATCAAGTCCCCAGAGTTCAGTTCAAGCTCACCCCCAGCGGTGGTGCAGTGGGCAGGGCTCTCCATAGCCCTCTCTTGCTCCACGCAGCACTCCACCGTTGCGGTAGTTGTAGCCGGCTCTCGCACCTGGTCGGACGTGTTGGGCTCTGGCTCTGTGGCGATCCTTTGCTCTGTCGCTCGTGGCTCTGGCTCGTCATCCGCGGTGGGCTCGGGCTCAAACTCCGCGTGTCGGGGTGATGGTTGGCTGGGTTCTGGGTCTAGAGTGGGGCTGACGTCCTCCTTGACGAAGTCAATAGTCCATGACGATCCACAGGACGCCAGCACCCACTCGATGTAGTCCGGCAAGCTCTCTTGAGGACCCTCCCCGGATAGCAGCCCCTTAGTGGTGGTGTTCAGTCCTGCACGGTAGAAAGTGCAAAGGCTGCTATCCGGAAAGTGGGAGTGTTCTGCGAGGAAGATGTAATCTCGGGTGTGGTCCTCAAGAGAGCGTTCCCCCTGCTTCATTATGATGAGGAGAACAGTGGGGTCCATGGGGGTAAATCAAAAAAGAAAACACTGAGAAACAAAATAAATAAACACAGGGGAATAACGCCGGTTAAACTGTTGTCGGTCAGTCTTTCTCTTACGTAGTTGCTGCGTGCTGGATGGAACGAGACGAGAGACGAGATAACAAGCAACAATATATTTAATATAAACTTCTGGTAGCATAAGCTGGAACAGGCAGGAACACAGAGCGATAATCCACACACGTAGAACAAACAAACGTTAAAGACCGACAGGGAACTCAAGAAACAAACAGGCTTATAAAGGTGAACTAATTGTTGCAAACAGGTGAAGGGAATGACGCTAACGAGGGTAAAACCAAATCAGACAGATCGACGGGGGGAGACAATGGGAAAAACCAATGACATGCACAGACATGAATGTGACAGGTGTTGTGTTGCTGGATGTAATACCATAGTGGTCGTCATTTACTCCCGACATCTGAGCCGCTGAAGATGCAGTGGATGTTTGTTTGTGAAGGGAATGCGCCTCCTGATCTACATGTATCCTTCTATGTTCACGCGAATCATTCGTGATCCAGCTTCACTTACAGCAGAAGTGAGTATAAGGGTTTTTTTATGAATCTTTGCGATCACCTTTCCGTATAATGTGCTAGTTATCACAGAGTAGAGAGGGGCTGGGCAAGCAGAGCTCATTTGCATTTAAAGCAGCCTGGACCAAAATGGGATGATTTTTGCAGAGGTGATTAATAAGTATGTTAATAACTGATTAATAAATATGTTAATAATGTGATTTTTACATCGGCCTAAATATAGGCTACAGTATGTTCAGTGAAGGGGGCTTAATAAGTCCATCTCTCCTCACCTTGCTTTTGTGAGCTCTGAAATTAATTATAATAATAATTCATAATGATGCAGTATTTTGTATAATTATGACCTTAACCTTTTCAGTAATGTAACCACACTTCAAATAGTTCTTTTCACAACTTTGCATGGTTGCAAAGAAGCTTTACATACATATAGAAAGCAGTTACAAAAGAAAATATATGTAAACAACAAATAGTCTGTTTGAAATGGTGAAAGAAAATTACGTACTTCATCAGAAGGTTTATTACTTTAGTATATTCCCAATACACTCCAATGCACCTGTAACAACACACTTTTTTCTATTAGCCTAATAGCCTAATAAGGTTCTTTAATGTTGAATATGGACAACGACAACATTGCACCTTGAATGTGGACTGCAGCCCTTTGGGATGTTAACTGCATGAAAAGTAACATTAAGATTAAAATAATTATTTAAATATTCAAATGTATTAAAATAATTTTAATTCATGGGTCACATAGCCTATACATCTGCAGCATAATGTGAGACCATCAAACCGCCAAATCATTGCGTTTTACATTAGAAGCAGCTGTGCAGTGCATGGAGAGTTAAAGCGTGCAGAGACAAGGGCAGAGTAATGTTATGGACGGTTTTATTCCTTTTGCATGCACTGAAAACAAGCTGTTCTTATTTTCACGCACCGCTTACTGCGCCTATATTAAATTCCCCTTCGGGAACTCGAGCTGCGTCAAGAAATGCTTTGGGAACGCCTTTCAGCGTGACCGTGCTCTGAACATATGTGTAATCAGTCCAAAAAAGAGAGAGAGAGAGAGAAGCGTCACGGGTGGGGTAATGTAGAGAACCAGGAAGCTATAAAAGCATGTGCGGTGAATGCAGCCGGTAGCTTCTGTCTTTCAGTCACGCTCTGTGTGTGTTTTGTCGGTCACGCTGTTTTTCTGTGCCAGTTTGCACGTCCAAGGGCGTAAGCAAACAATGTTTTGGGATGTGTGTTCCTCCCTGCCCCCGTTACATCACGGGTGGGGATACACACAGCCTTTGCGTTGTTTGCTTGGGAGTGGAGCATGTGGCATCAGCTCTCGAGGGGGCTGATTGCCCGCATTGTGTGCAGCTTTCGCTGCTCGAAGAGACTGGGGACACTCCCCCCCAGTCTGTTCAGTACGAGGAGCTATTAAAGGTGGTGACTCATGCGGTAGCCACATTAAAACTTGACTGGCCCACCGAGACTTTATCTGAGCAGCCTAAGAGCAAGCTAGATGAAAGATTTTTAAAATCTAAACCACCACCTCTACGCCGGGGCTTGCTGTTTTTTCCCGACCCCCACACTGAGGTGTCGAAGATGTGGAATAAACCTTTCTCGGCCTGTGTTCACTCTCTATCTACTGCCAACTACAGTAATGTGGTGCTTGCCTGCACACCATGGCGGTGTTGCAGGCATATCAGGCTGATCTGCTGAAAGAGCTTGACGAGGGCGAGGAAGTGAAGGCAGACGATGTCAGTGAGCTGCGTTGTGCTGCCGATCTCTGCCTGCGTGCCTAGAACGCCTAGAACAGTTGTCCCCTGCCGGTCCTCCGCTTCAGGGCACCGAGCTAGCCACTCTAAGAACACCAGAGGTCAGTCTCGAGAGGCTGATTCCCTTAGTAGAACTTCTGGGAGCGTGGAAGATTCTGCCAAACGTATCTCAATGGGTTCTGCATACTGTAGAGAAAGGTTACAGAATTCAGTTCGCCTCTCCGCCGCCTCCTTTCAACTGGGTTCTTCCCACACTTGTGGGCCCCGAGCAGGTGCTGGTCATGGAACAAGAAGTAAACGCTCTCTTGAGGAAGGAGGCCATCGAGGTGGTCCCTCCTCACGAGAGAGAGTCCGGGTTCTACAGCCGGTACTTCATCGTTCCAAAGAAGGATGGGGGGTTGCGTCCGATTTTAGATCTTCGTCTTTTGAACCACACAGTTATGCGTCTCAAGTTCAGGATGCTTACTCTCAAGCAGGTCATGTCACAGATCAGGCCTGAGGACTGGTTTGTCACGATAGATCTCAAGGACGCATACTTTCATATCTCTACCTTCCTCAACAAAGGAAGTTTCTAAGTTCGCTTCTGGGGGTGAAGATTACCAATACTTGTTCTTCCTTTCGGCCTAGCACTCTCGCCCCGAACTTTTACCAAGTGCGTAGATGCTGCGCTGGCTCCTCTGCGACTCCAGGGCATTCGCATTCTCAATTACATTGACGATTGGTTGATTCTAGCTCAGTCAGAGCACATAGCGGCTTGGCATCGAGATGTCGTTCTCGCTCATATGAAGGAGTTGGGGTTAAAACTAAATGCCAAGAAGAGTGTGCTTTCTCCAGTTCAGAGGACCACTTATCTAGGCGCGGTGTGGGAATCGACCCCGATGCAGGCACATCTTTCTCCTGCTTGGATCGAGTCAATCCTTACCTCAGTCAAGAGAGTCAGAATAGGCCGATACAGATACTGTTGGTCTGATGGCAGCTGTGTCCTATGTAATACCTTTTGGCCTGCTGTACATGAGACCCCTGCAGTGGTGGCTCAGGACCAAGGGGTTCTCCCCGAGGGGAAACCCGCTTTGGATGATCAAGGCCACTATGCTTTCGTGCCTTAGACATGTGGAAGAAACCTTGGTTCCTGAATCAGGGCCCGGTGCTGGGAGCTCCTTGTCGTCACAAAACGCTAACGACGGATGCATCCCTCACCAGTTGGGGAGTGATAATGAGTGGTCGTCCAGCCCGTGGTCTGTGGAGTGGTCGCCATCTCACATGGCACATCAACTGCCTGGAGATGCTGGCTGTGTTTCAAGCATTAACATCCTGGGGTCGGCTAAGGCGCCGGTGGGAGCACTCGCATATTTTCCAGATGACAACAAAATGAACTTGAATTGCTCCCTCAATTTTGATTGGACACATAAAAGTAATACATCACCTGAATCTGTAGAAAGTTTACTTTTATTTGTGTACGCTCAACATATCAACACATGTTTGTGGTTTTTGTAAATAAAGAAAATATACAGGGTGTCCTTTCAGTCTTCTCAGTCTCCGTGAATATCCAGGTGAAACGCATCACTAAAATGAACTAAAACTCAGCGAATACATGACACACAAACATGAGAGATATATCTATAGAAAGCTTGAAAAGTCTAGTTTTAAATTAAGTAAGTTTAATCGAAAACACATATTCTGTTTTTAAGTAATCCATATGAAATCAATGCCATGTCTTGTTTTTCCCCTCTAAACTCATTATGTCTAATTAGATCACGCCCACGCTGTAAGGCCTCTATCGAACCAGTCGCCAAAAGAGAAACAGCACCATGACATTCCAGGAGAATCTAAAGCTGCCCCCTCCAACCAGCATGAATAATAAACTTCATTTACAGCCATCCCTGCAAACTCTCAAGAGAGTATTAGAATCTTCTGATCCCTACAATGACACCTCCTTGTCTGGATCAATCCTGCGTTATCTCCCCAGGGGACAAAACACCCCCGTGCAAACCACATGGTTAATGGTGCTCCTTGACCGGTCTGCTGATATAGGAAGAGACACAGGAAGAGAAAGTGATCAGCCAGACCCCTCACGAGTACCAAAGGAACGATAAAATAGTGATAAGAGGAATCTCCCCCGCTCTTCTGAGGCCATCTCAAAACAGATGGCCGGGGCAACTGCTGACCAACAATGCATAAATTGGCAATCGGACAAACATGAAAGACAGGTTTACATTGACGCATCCCACCCGCAGGGTACGCGGGTCACTACAACGTGACACTCAGCATTCCTTTCTTCCCCTCTCAGATACGGCAAATGTTCTTTCCCTCCAACAAAGAATACACAAACTTATACCCACGATCCTAAAGACAATCATTTATCTCTACTACTAGTAGTGCAAACAACCCATAATTATATGTTGTCTATGTTTCTTATATGCTTGGTGTGTTTATTATAGCCTACGCAGCTAATCAATGTGTGTACAACCAGTTAGCTAGACGAAAGTTGTTAGTGTGTATGCAAGATGCCCGATGTTTGGTATTAAATGAAAGCTCATTTTATTTCCAAGATGTCGACGTGAATGAAAGGTTGATATTATGTACAACGTTTGCATTTCAATACTTATTGAAGAGACCAACAAACTCTTGCAGGAAAGTTGCCTCCATGTGATAGAAAGACATTATGCTAAAATATGCACAAATGAGCAACAGTATGGGCGGAGCCCCGCCTTGCAACCCAAATGATTGGAACGCAACTTCATGGGACGGACGTCGTCGGCCCGGTTAAATTCAAATGTCCAGCATAACACAGCACCTTTCGCCTGTTGCATCTGCCCTTCGCCTGTTGAGTCCGCCTCTCATCTTCAGCTCGCTCTCATCAGCGCTCCAGCTTGATCACAACGCGACTGTGCCATCCAGAACTCTACAGAACCAGCTAAAGCTTTGCGAAACTCTCAAAGTCCTTGCGACCTGCAACTCCGACTTGCAAAGAACTTCCAGCTAATCACGCTCGATAACCAGACAGTCAACCGAAACTTAAACTGACCAAACTGCGTGAAACACCGAACAGCGGAAGCAGCTTGAAACACCTTGCCAGCGCTCACCTGAGCTCCGAGAGCATCATCCGTGTAACCAAGCAACCAACCGAAGCTTCACCCAGCCTCTCCAACTGACCAATCACCACCGAAGGCTTCCCCAAGATGTCATCCAAAGAACCAAGCAACCAATCAGAAGTGGCGTGATTCCCTCCGCTAAGACGAGCTCACCAAGGAAAACCCGAACGCAAGTAAAACAAGGTCTCCTTAATCTCTTGCTGAACTGGTGCTAACTTTCCTTAAGCAGCTAAAAGATAAATCTCTGCTTTTATGGTTTTCTCAGGTTGCAATTTAAGAACTAGTAGCAGATACTAGTAGTTTGGGATTCCCTTCAAAATCCATAGACTCTCATTCCGTGAACCGTATGCATGTGTGTGTGAGTGCGTGTATGTGTGTTAATTGTTAGTTCAGTAGTTTAGTTCATGTATCTTAGAGTAGTTCAATAAATTCTTGTTTCATTGAAAAGAACATTGTCTTGTGTTTATGTTCATCACACTATTGCCTGTGCCTAGATGTTGCTACCTCGCTCATAACGAACAAATATTTTGTTTATAATATAATCCGATGGCCACGGGAATAATATAAACATCCAGAGTTGGTAAAATACCCTAAGTTGAACGTTCAGTGGACGAACAGTTGATAAAAGTGTAAATTACTAACTTTGAATCAGTTAATCAAGTTAATTCCGAATCCTTTGGATTCGATTCTCAATTGAATCACTTTAATTTGACCTAAAACCCTACAACGCGCTGTTCGGCTCTATTGTTATTACAAACATCTACGTGAGAGACGCGCGAAATGACCACCCACATCAATTCGTAAACAAAGCGGCAACGTGTTTGCGTCGGATACTTTTGTTTTTGGAAGAAGGAGCTGAGAGGAAAAAGCACTGTATTTACTCCAGATGAGGACGCCCTGAGAGGAACAGGCTAAGCTTGTTTATCTCACAAACAGAATGTGAGCGCGGCTACAGGCAGCTGACCAGAGGATCTCTTATACAGTGCAATTAATGTTTCTTATTGGCATTAGATAATGTGTTGTTGTGACATAAACTTGAACGCATTTACTAGTTGGAATTTTTCGAAACTATAATTCCTGACTAAAATGTGTGAAATTGAAATATCATAGGCAACTTTTCAACGCATCTGTAAGACGTCAGGAATGTTTTATGTTTCATAAACAAGTTGACATAAAAGTAGGGCTAATGTTTAGACGATATAAAAGTCTAAGAATGCTTAGACCAGTCTTTACTGTTGAATACTCTGTCTGCAAATATCTGCTTAAACGTGTACATAATGTGCTTAATAATTTAATTTCTCAGATGTTGTTTTTATACTGTATAATAATAAATACAAAGCATGTGTGCCTATGATAGCTATAAAATCACATGGGCAATATTAGTGATTGCTAATGTAACAATATTGCTCCAGGCCTATCAACATGCTCACTGATTTATTCATTTATTTATTTATTTATTTTAGTGACCACATTTTTTTTGGGGATAGAAATTATAGAACTAATGCTTTTATTTAGCAAGGATGCTTTAAATTGCTCTTCATATGAACACGCTCACACGTTTTTTGTTTTGTTTTAGTTGTTTGTGATCTGATACCTGCACAGATGAATCCTGCAAACTTTTCCTTTCACAGCGCTGTACCAACATCAGATCTTCAACTACACTGATATTCTATTGGTAAAACAAGTTCCTTGACTACTGATTATGAGTTTTGCAAGCACTTAAATATCAGGTATGATTTACTTGTGTTACTTGTTGAACAGAATTCAGAAAACAGTTTTCAGGAATTACACACCGTCTGTTCACATCTCTGTGGTTAGATTAGTGTGCTTAATAATGTGTCTTTATTTCAGTGACTTGAAAATTTGATTTTCACTAACCATGCATAAACGTTGTTTTTCTCAAAAACACTTACATATTACTGTAGCCCAGTTTGTGCTTCAGCCATTAATATGTTTTTAAGATACTGAAAAAAGCACCAATGTCAGGGCATGTCAAAACTTCTCCAGGGCCTCAAAACACCCTCAGACCCCAGAGGGTTAAAACACTTTCTCCCAGATCTGAGAGGCTATCATGTGCTGGTTCGCACCAACAACACAGCGGTGGTCTCTTACATCAATCACCAAGGAGGTCTGTTGTCACGCCGCCCCCTGAACAAGCTGGCGCACCAGATCCTCTTGTTGGCCCAGGGGAAACTCCTCTCGCTCAGAGCAGCTCATATCCCTGGGCATCTCAATCAGGGAGCAGACGTCCTGTTGAGACAGGGGCCGAGGCCCGGGAAATGGAGACCCCTGGGACTGCATGCCATGGTACAGACGTGGCCGAGGTGAGGAAACTAATACACTTGGAGGTGGAATCTGTTCATCTCTTGGTGTGGCGAACTTAACCCAGTCCGCTGCCCATTAGGTTCAGTGCTGGAGTTCCTACAGGCTAGATTTGCCTCGGGTTTAACTTACTCCACCTTGAAGGTCTACGTGGCAGCCATTTCTGCTTTCCATGTCCCTCTCGGTAGCCCCTTGTTGGGTAGACACCCCCTAGTGTCACGTTTCCTCCATGGTGTGCTGAGGCTGAGGCCACCAGTATGCTCTTGCGTCCCTACGTGGGACCTGGCCTTGGTCTTAGAGGCTCTTTGTAAACCACCTTTCGAGCCTCTTGAGGAGATTTCTGACAGGTTTCTGTCCCTAAAAACAGCATTTCTTATTTGCTATCTCGTCTCTTAAAAGAGTCGGTGACTTGCAGGCCCTTTCTGTGGCCCCTTCTTATTTAGACTTTGCACCTGGTATGGCCAAAGCGTTCTTGCACCCGAAACCGGGGTACGCCCCCAAGGTGCCCTCCTCAGTGCCACGGCCCATTGTGCTGGAGGCATTCTGTCCTCCTCCTTTTAGAGAGCCAGAACAACAGAAGCTTAACTGTATCTGTCCAGTGCGAGCACTGGATGCATACATCCACAGAGCTGCCCTGTGGAGGAAGACGGACCAATTGTTTGTGTGTTTTGGTCCCTCTAACAAGGATCAACCTGCCTCTAAGCAGACCCTAAGTCGGTGGATCACGGATGCCATCTCTGTTGCCTATGAGTCCTCTGATCTCCCCTCACCTTTGGGAGTCAAGACTCACTCGACCCATGGTATGGCGGCCTCCAAGGCCTTTTTGTCAGGTGTGCCGTTGCAGAACATCTGCAATGCTGCGGGCTGGTCCACGCCCCTTACCTTTATGAGGTTCTACGGGGTAGACCTCCCTGTCACTCTGGGCTCCTCTGCCCTCTCCTCTTGACCTGCCTACACACAGCAGGGCTTTGAAAATCTGGCGGCGTGGGCATAACGTTCCCAAAACGTTCTCTACGTCACCCCGCCCGTGACGCTTCTCTCTCTCTTTCTCTCTTTTTTTGACTGATTACACATATGTTCAGAGCATGGTCACACTGAAAGGCGTTCCCAAAGCATTTCTCGACGCAGCATCTTGTTCCCTCTAGGAACTAGGGTTACATACATAACCCGTGACGACTCCTCTCGCTGATTAGCAGTCTTTAAATCAATATAATTTGTACTGCCATTAGTGGAAAAAATATTTGCTTATAGTAGTACTTGTAACCGTATAGAAAAACCACAAAGTAATGCCCCTCGGAGAGTACCCACTACAGCCCGAGAGCAGGGAGCGGTGCTGCACGCTTGCAGCCATAACGAGTTGCTAGACTCATCTCTGTTGAAATGTCTGAACCTCTTTGATTGGATCTAATTTCCTAAGCCACTTTGGCAGGGCATGGCAGTGCTCCCCTTACTGCAAGAGGGTCTCTTACGAGCTTGCCACCCCAGAGTGGATCAAGTGTTCCTCCTCACTTTCAGAAGTTAGAAAACTGTTCCTGAGCACTGACCACTCACTTGGTCAAGTGTATAAATGTAAAAAAAAAAAATTCAGGACATGACATGAGGCCAAGTATGGTGACCCATCCTCAGAATTTGTGCTCTGCATTTAACCCATCCAAGTGCACACACACAGCAGTGAGCAGCCATATTGCTATTGCTGCAATGCCCAGGGAGCAGTTGGGGGATTGGTGCCTTGCTCAAAGGACTCACCACAGTCATGGTATTGAGGGTGGAGAGAGCGTTGGTTATTCACTCCAATGACCCTCAATCCCTGCCAGACCTGGGACTAGAATCTGCAACCTTTTGGTTACAAGCCCAACTCCCTAACCATTAGGCCACAGCTGCCCTCAGCTCCATGGCAGAAATCAGACAACCAGCTGCTTGCTAAGTTGCCTGTTTTGCCTCTCCATGAGGGTTGGCCTTGAGCATTGCCCCCAACCGGCATCTGAGGACCCCCCTCACTGCCTACCCCCTCACAGTAGAGGATCACCTTCAAGCATGCTGCTCCTGCAGTGCCACGATCACACAGAGTCTCTTGAACCCCTTCTAAAATCCATGTTATGGTAAGTGCACATGCTAGTTTCTGGGCACTTTCTTAAAATCCACATGGTGGTACGTGTGCACGCTAGGTACCCTGCGCACTTTTTAAAAATCCTGTATGATATGGGTTACGGGCTCGACTTCGTTCCCATTCTCTGAGTTGGTTCAGGCCCCGGTCACCTTGGGCCCCACTCTATCTATGTATCCTTGAAACAGGGTGTTGCTACTTATGTTCTGTGTGTCGGTTCTTGACCGAACCCATGCAGAGACAGTGTAGCCCCTGGGTGACATGCCAGGCCTAGTTTCTTGCTTAGGCACTTAGCCGTATCCTCTTAAAGGAATCTCCTTTCCGATTCTGAATCTTGAGCTCTACCCCGGGTCCAGTATTTATGACCCCTTACAGGTAAGTCTTCGGGTATGCAGCTCAGGCTTTTGGCCGAAAGGGGATAATGTCACTGACAGCCGTCATTCATCCTAGGGGCAACTCCCTAGGCTTTGGTATAGTTGGTACTTTGGTAGAGTTGGTACCTTTCCCGGCATGCACTCCCCTCAGCATGGCAGCGGGGGTATACTGTTCCCCATAGCGACCACTAGAGGATGCAGTTTGATGTTCCCTCAAAAGGGAACATCTTAGGTTACATTTGTAACCATGGTTCCCTGAGAAGGGAACAAGACTGCGTCCTTTAGAATCCTCACCATGCTTCAGATGCAAGCTTCAGACGAAAAAGCAGATACGGGTATTCGCGCCGGTAGTGACGTCATAGGCTGTCGCTGGCCAACATGTAGTTTTTGAATGTATGCTTCAGACACGGGTCACACTGGAGATGTTCCCCATAGCAACCGCTAGAGGACGCAGTGTCTTCTCAGGGAACCATGGTTACATACGTAACCTGAGACATTTTACACAGAGCACGTCTGCTTTGGTGACGCAACTGATAAAGCAAGAGCGCTTGTGTGACAGTGACCCGAGTTCGAAATCAGCCTGAGGTGTTAAGGGTAAACTACTTTTTATGCATGTATTATGTAATATGATTTGTTTGTCCACACTTTTACAGCTAAACTGTAACAGCAGACGGTAATGATGAATAGAGTAGCCTGATCGGTCAATCGGCATTATTTAGTCCCTTTTAACCTCTCCACCTTATTCCTCAACATGGAAGTAAGCCTATGGGCAAGACTTACAAAAAGAATAACAATGTGCAGTAAACAGTGAGCCCTCACTGTATTTTATTACAATTTCATAATATTATAATACTCAATATGCATTAAATCACACACCAAGATAAAAAAAACAAAGCACCATGTTGTTATTAGACAATGCACAGTGAAAGAAGTCAAAAATATAACATGGAGCTGACTATTTGAGCATAAATGACAGTTATTTATAAGAGTCACTAGAGGTAAAAAGAGCATTTAGCCTAACATTTAACACCTTTAACACTTTTGCACATTTTCACTGTTTAACACCAAAATTGGGATGTTTCTTTTTTTTTTAGGTGTCAGTAGAGGCCGCTCAGTGGCTGCTACTTTCTCATGCTGCACACCCACATCAAAATACAACATTGCAGCTTTGTTTCACTTCACTTTCATTGCGGAACTTGCATACAGTGAACGTGTTTGCTTTTACCGAGATAATTTCTGTTTGTCTCTGTCGAATATGAATAATTATTCGTTTAAATCTGCCGTGCAACCGAAACCTATCCCGTGCTGTCAAGACTTTTTGCTTCATATATTCTTTGGGTTTCTCCTGCGTAAGTAACCGATTTTACATATTATGTTTTTGAAATACAGTGGCCTCAAAAGTTTTGCTAACTTATTCCACACTTGAAATTGTATGAAGAACAATAATATAGGCTTATATAATGTATGTTAGTGGATCATCAGAACTACAACTGTTGTTACTCTGCTTGAGGTTTCTGTATGTGTAGCCAGTGTGTGTATAACTTAGTCCGGACACTTAGAACTCAATCATTATATTTTTTCTTTAGTTATTTTAAACACATCAATGTATTATTTTATGAATGTGTTATTATAAGAATTGATCTCTGTTTCTTACAAAACACCAATTTTTTTTTATTTATTTATGTATTTTTTTTATTTTATTTTATTTTTTTACCGTAAATCGTATTCAGTGGGGCATGTTGTCACAACAGTCCTGACAACTGTGTAAGAACTAGTCCCTGTCTCCATTTGTTAAAGCACAATGACATTACTATGTGATTACTATGTGATTCCATTAATATACCATTATACCACCACAGTACTTTTCTGAACGGTTGCGTTGTGGCACTCATGTCCTTGACTTTCGATGTGTTCTTTTAAAAAAGTTAACAATATTTTTGAAACAATTATTTCCCTGGTTTCTGTATCCCCCAGTGGCTTGTCATTCCTTTGGGTTCAGTTTAGAGACACAGCATCCAAGAGTTTTCACTGCACCCGAAGTAGGCTCTCATTTTGGCCATCAGGTTTGTCATTTTGGACCAACGCAAGGAAACAGGTGAGGCCAGCATTTTAATCAGGTAGAAATAATTATTTAAGGTTTTTTATTTTTTGAGAGCTGATAAATACAGAAATTATATTACATTTTTATTTTGTATTGTGATCAAAATCAATAATTCTTGGCTTTATAAAAATGACCACAAAAAGTTTGTCTGTTGACTGGAAAATTATGAGATTAGCCCACATAATCCACTGTCAGGAAATTCTGACCTTCAGTTTGAAAAGACCTTCACCCCAAGTACATCTCTGAATCATCATGTACAGACGTTAACACAATTGCAGTAAAGTTGTGTTAGTCTTGCGTTAGTCAACTCTGATTGTTCCACCACTGCACATCCTGCCCTTCTCAGAATTGTCTTGTTCTCTTTTAGTGTGTTAGTGACAGCCCCTAACCTTCATAATGGAACTGGTGGTCTTTATAGGTGTTCTTACAGTAGTAATCAATGTATGCTGCTCCCAGTGACAGGTGAGACTGCTCAACACTCATATTACAGTTCATAAAAACACTAACAAAATGATAATCTCAATCTCTACCAGTTAAGATTACCAGCTCTACCAGTGGAAAATGTGCAATGTGATAACCAATTACATTATAGCCTTGATGATATTTTGCTTTCAGAGTTTTTATGACAGTCATTCACTGTTTGTGGATATCATAGAAATGAATGCCGTACAGTGAATCCAACACCTTTGACTCAAAACCTTTTAGGCCCTGTGACAACTAGACCCAGTCTACCCTATGTCAAAGTACATTTCATACAATTGTTTGTTTTGGTCATGTATTATGTATGGCAACTGGTTAAATTTATATTATATAATTAAAGAGTTTTAAAGAAGCCCATGAATATGCATAAACTAGCTTATTTACACTTCTCTGATAAAATTATTTCTTGACTTTCTCACTGTGAGACAATTAAGTCAGTTAAGATTAAATGCATTTATTAACACCATTAGATGAAAGTATAACTGCTCTGCTGTGTTTTGGTTTGACCTCAGCTTGGTTATTTTTTGCTTTTGTTAGAAAATATGAACGTCATCGCATTTATTTTAATAGGTATTATTTAAGTAATACAAAACAAAATGTCTGTAAGGTTTTTTGTTGTTGTTGTTGTTGTTAACAGCTTTGACATCCAGAGCCATGTTTCCTTACTCAAAAAGAGGAAGTAAACCACCAACTTTTGTGTGAAAGTTTCAAAACTGCAGAGGACAGAAAAAATAAAAAATAAAATACATAATAAAAAAATTACACTTGCCACTTAACATTATCAGTACTTCTTGTAAAGCTGCTTTGGAACATCGTGATTGTAATGCATTGTGAAAGATGATATACAAGTACATTTAAACTGAGGTGTATTTTACAGCAGTTTTTGGTATTTGAGTAAACTGCTGAAATTTGATTTCCTTTTCAGTTGATCCAGGCATTGCATTTGGTTTGGCTCTTGCCTGTGATGTTGATCAAGCTTTGGTAAGTAGTGTTGATTATGATTGCAGTGATAAAAGGCGTTAAGGTGTCTCCCTTGTTTCTTGTCCACCTTGGAAGAAGTTCATGCAATGTGTTTGTCCAAATGCATGTGTAAATGCATCCAGAGGCTGATTGATGAGGCATTCAATCTAGTAAATTACTTAATTTAAAAGAAAACATGAACTGCAACATAAAACAAACAAATTATATGCCAGTGGTGTGCACGGGGGCGGTGGGTCTGTGTCTCGGTGCCATAACGCCATTTCGCCCTTGCCCCTCTGATGGTCTGTGCATGGCACTGGCTTGCATGTTTGCTTTCATGGCTCCATGTGCACGGTCAAAAGATTGTATTCTCTTACACCAGTGCCACCATCCTGTCAGGGGTGGTATTAAAATACACTCTTTCCCTCACACCTGGGTACAAACTCACAGAACATATTATTCCAAAAATTGTTTTTAAATTGACAAATTTATAAGAACTATAATTGATAATAAAAATTACGTACAAACAAACAAAAAAATGACAAACAAACGAAAAAAAAATATAGCCCCTTTAATGTACATATAAATGATTTTCGATTTAAATCCGATCAACCAGAGTGAGAGCAAGATCATGGCCATTAATATGCTTCATTTGGGTTACAGAAGTTGTCTGCAATGTTGCACAGGACTTGCTTAAAAAAGAATTTGTCTTTTTTTTTTAGACCACGAAATCAACACCCTGCAAACAAACCTGCACTGGCCCTTTACGGGCTCACTTAAGGCTAGCCTAAGGGCCTCCAGCGGGCTGCCAGCACAGGGCCTCTGAGACTTTGCTCATTGGCAAAACATTGGTCCCTTAGCACTGGCCCTGCATGGGCAGCCCTCAATTAGCACCTAGGAAGCACCCTCAATAGGCCCACACAAGGCCTGCACTATTAATCTACAACAATCAGTGTTGAGCACGTTACTTAAAAAAAGTAATTAGTTATACTTACTAGTTACTTCTCACAAATAGTGAATTATAAAAGTATAAAAGTAACTAATGTAACACTATAAAAATACCAGGGAAGGTAACTATTGTGTTACTTTAAAAAAAAAAGTTCATATATGTCAAATAACTTGGATGCCCCCAATATTAAATTAAATGTTAAATGAATGAATTGGACACTAAATAAATAGATAATTATTTTAAAACATTGTACACTAATCTACAATATTTTAATGTCACTGTGAGGCAATGTGAGAAACATCTATCAAATTCAATATTTGAATTATTGTAAATATTATTGTAAATATTATTTATAATATTATTACATTATAGTTTTTTTTTGTTTGTTTACTCATCAGACTACAGAAGTCAACATTTGAAGTAGATAAAAAAAGTTAATCAAAGAACAGGTATTGTTTTGGTTTTAGAACTTTAATGAAGGTTTTGATCCACTTCAAATGGATGACTACTGTAATATTAAATATCTGAAAATATCTGATATATATATAAAGCTTAATGGCCCAGTTTTTTTTTTTTATATATATATTTGAAAGTGCACTCAGCTTCAGTTAGTCAAGAATTACAGTATGATATTATGATAATTTAACATTAAACTTTAGTCATTGGAATAACCATGTATGAATGCATATTTGTCATGCTGACTGAACTTAGGAATGGTCGTGGTACTTAAGATATTGTTTGTTATTTAGTGTTTCTATAAAAAAGGAGGTAAAATAAAAATGATACTTATAAGATAACAACACTACAATGAATTCTACTACTACTAGGATTAATGAGCTGCTGGGTTCATGAATTTTAATTACATTGTCTGCGTTCACTCAAACTCATTTGCTGAAATCAAAACAGGGACAGTAATAGGTGGGTGCCAGCCAATGAGATTTCCATTTGTGCATCAGTTCTACTTCTACGTCTGCTACTGGAGCAACTGGCAGTCCTCAAAAGCTAAAGAACTCCAAAGGAACCCTGTTATTTTGTGAGGAAAATACAACAAAGAATATTGTTTACATGCAGCTGTCACGCTCAGACGAAGCACACGAACAACGACGTAAATAAACGAAAGGTATTTAATAAATCCAACAGGGAACACAGGAGACACAGGAACACAGGGTAGTAACATCAACGTCCGACAAGGAAAGGGGGAAAACACATGCTATATATACACAGACTGATTACAAACACAGGTGCAGACAATAAGGGAGATACCAAAACACACAGAGCTGCAGGGGAAAATGATGGGAGAAACCAACTAATCAGTCCAGGGGTGTGACATTACCTCCCCCTCCCGGAAGGTGCGTCCTCGTGCCGACAAACAGGGAAAACAAAATGTACAGTCTTAGGAGGGGGCTTCGGCGGAGGATGGACTCCCGGGAGGAGGGCAAAAGATGGAGTCCAGGGTGGTGATGGAATAGTCCATGGAGGTGATGATGGAGGGAGGAGCCAAGGAGGAGACAGGAGGGGGCTGGAGCAGGAGGAGCCAGGTGAGACCCAGACCGCAGCCATGATGGAACCCCACGGTGGAGCCGATGGAGGGAGGAGCCATGGTGGAGGAAGGGCTGACGACACCATGGGGCCGACCGACGGAGGCGGAGCAGGTGGTGGTAGAGCCCGAGGCGGAGACGGAGAGCCGATGATCCTGGGCGACACCGAGGATCCGGAGGGCCCAGGCGGAGCCCAAGGCTCTGGCGACCAAGGCGGAGGCGGAGATCCGGAGGTCCGCGGCGGAGCCGGAGCGACAGAGGACCGAGGCTGTGCCTGTGGGATGGAGGAGGTCCACAGAGCCGGAGGGACGGAGCGACGAGGCGCAGCCGGAGGAGTGGAGTCCAGAGACGAAGGAGGGGCGACGACTGACCAGGGCGGAGCCGGAGGGATGATGGAGCCCGGTGGAGCTGGTGGACTGACGGGTGACGGTGGAGACGAGGGAGCTGAGAGCCGGGGTGGAGCCGCAGGGTCGGAGGGCCGAGGCGGAGTCCAGGACTCTGAGGCTGGAGGCGAAGATGAGGGATCCTCCAGCCATGACACCGATGGAGACTGGCAGACCCGTGGCGAACCCACCGCACAGATGGTGAGCTGAGGGTGAGCAGAGGTGCTGACAGGAAGCAGAGGTGACTGAGGGAGGGTGGGTGGGAAATCCAAACAGGCTGACAGTTCAGAATTTACAGGGGGTTCAATATTTAAATCCTCAGGGAAACATAGATCAGGTTCATTGTCTTTTATGGTATGTCCCAAAATCCAATTAAGCTCACCCTCAGCAGTGGTGCAGTGGGTAATACTGTCCTCAGCACTTTCCTTTCCCACTGCTCCCTCCACCGTCGCGGTCATTGTGGCCGGCTCACGCACCTGATCTGACGGCTCGTGCAACTCAGGCTCCGTGGTGATCAGCTGCTCTGTCGCTCCTCTCAGCGATGGCACGCTGGTCGCGGCGGGCTGTAGCTCTCCGTCATCGGTGGGCTCTGGCTGTGACTCCGCGGGTCGGGGTGGCTGGCTGGGTTCTGGGTCTGGAGTGGCACTGGCGAGATTGTCCATGGAACAGGCGGGGAACGAGGATCGGTTTCTCGCCAGTGTCCACTCCACAAACGCGGCGAAATCCGCTCGAGGGCCGTCCTCGGACGATGGCGCTCTGCATGACGCATTGAGTCTGGCGTTATAAAACGCACAGAGCACGTCGTCCGGGTAGCTGGTGGTGTGAGCTACAAGCTGGAACATGATGGTGTATCCCTCGAGCGGTAAATCCCCCTGCTTCAGCCGGAGGAGGATGAATTCCGGTCGGAGGTGATGCATAATAAACACACAACGGAAACAAAAAACTAGAAAACGAATGATAAACAAAACGGGGGGGAATACGCAAAAAAAATTGTGTTGGTCGGACGTTCTGTCACGCTCAGACGAAGCACACGAACAACGACGTCAATAAACGAAAGGTATTTAATAAATCCAACAGGGAACACAGGAGACACAGGAACACAGGGTAGTAACATCAACGTCCGACAAGGAAAGGGGGAAAATACACGCTATATATACACAGACTGATTACAAACACAGGTGCAGACAATAAGGGAGATACCAAAACACACAGAGCTGCAGGGGGAAATGATGGGAGAAACCAACTAATCAGTCCAGGGGTGTGACAGCAGCACATCAATTCTGCACAGTATATAAAACTCTCCTGCTCTGTATCTTTCTTTGCGAGTGTGTGAGACAAAGCGACAGCGAGTCATGTGCCTTCAAACTAGAGTCTATGGCTAATCAAATACAGGTACGCTGCTCATCAATTCAGATGAACTTAAAAAAATATTATTACAATAGTATTATAATAAATCACAGAAATGCCACATTCTATTGTCAGTAACGGTAACAGCGTTGTAACAGGGGAAACAGTCATTTGTTTGATTATGGGAAAAAATAATGCCGTTAGTAACAGCGTTTATTTATAACGTTGTTATTTCCATCACTGACAAGTTCAAGTTTCACTTTAAATGTTTTTTCAGCTACTATTACTTAAGTCTTTGGGAAAAACAGTTATTATACATCTGAAATAGATGCAGTCACCACATAATAAATGTCTATATTGTCAAAAATGTACAGTAGTCAAAGGGATTTCAAATCAATGGATTTATTAAACACAAAATAGAAAACATTCAGTTCAGGTTAATACAGCAACATATAGCCAAAATTGTAAATATACAAAAGTACAAAACAACAAAGCAATGTAAGATTGTAGGATTTTGTCATGTGAATGTTGATGTGTGTGAAAGTCTTATCTGTAGTGCATCAATATCCAATCAGGCCTGGTGCGAGCTCAGCCTCTTGGCTGAACGGATATACTCAAGATTTTTATGATCCATCCAGACCAAGAAGGGTTGCACTGACCCTTCCAACCAGTGACGGCACTCGCCCAAAGCCAATCTCACTGCCAACAATTCTCTGTTGCCAATGTCGTAGTTACGTTCTACAGGGCTAAGGCGGCGAGAGAAAAATGCACATGGGTGCACCTTCCCGTCGCGGGGGGAACGCTGAGATAGAACTGCGCCAACCCTGACATCTGATGCGTCAACCTCGACAATGAACTGGAGCACAGGATCTGGAACCAAAAGAACAGGTGCAGAGATAAAACGGGACTTTAAAGTATCAAAGGCTACCTGAGCATCCCTGTGTTTCTCCTTAGTGGAGGTTAACACAGTGAGCGGTGCAGCGATCTGACCAAAATTCCTGTAAACCACCGATAAAAGTTGGTAAACCCCAGGAAACGCTGCAAGGCCTTGCAGGAGTCGGGGGCAGGCCACTTAGCGACAGCTTCTATCTTAGCTGGGTAATTTGGAAACATGAAAGACGGGATGAATTCTCCTGTACGCTGGAGGGAGTTTAAGGCGGACTGCCACCGGACTAATGATCTTGGTGACAAGGAACGAGCCAATGAATTTGGGAGCAAGTTTATTACAAACGGTTCGGAGAGGACTGTTCTTAGATGAAAGCCACACTTTTTGAACGTTTGACCGGTGGCGATCAGCCTTGGCCTTGGTGCGCGCCCCCACCTGGAGTTACCCACGTTGCTGGATGGCTACACTCAAACGGAGACAGGCCCGTGGCAGACACTGGTAATGAGTTATGTACGTACTCAACCCATGAGAGCTGCTGGCTCCAAGAGGACGGATTCTGAGAGACCAAACATCGCAACATACGTTCAAGGTCTTGGTTGGCTCTCTCTGTCTGACCATTACTCTGTGGATAAAAACCAGAAGAAAGACTAACAGTCGCCCCCAACAAATGACAAAACTCCCTCCAAAAATTTGGAGACAAACTGCGGCCGCCTGACAGAGACCACGTCCGTCAGGAGGCCATGAATGCGAAAAACGTGATCAGTGACAGCAACTGCTGTCTCTCTGGCAGAAGGTAATTTGGGCAGAGCAATAAAATGAGTAGCCTTCGAGAACCGGTCCACCACGGTCAAAACCACTGTGTTCCCCCTTGAGGGTGGAAGACCTGTGACAAAATCTAGCGAAATGTGGGACCAGGGTCTCGAAGGAACTGACAGCGGTTGAAGGAGTCCAGCAGGGGGTCGATTGGAAGTCTTAGAAATGGCACAAACAGAGCAAGCCAAAACAAAACATTGTATGTCACGAGCCATAGATGGCCACCAAAACCACTGTTTAATAAGAAACCTAGTACGACTCACCCCAGGATGACAAGCCACCTTGGAACAATGACCCCATCGAATTACGTCGGACTGTAAAGACTCTGGCACAAACAAACGACCTGGTGGGCATCCGGGTTGAGGCGTTACCCCTTGTGAGGCCATACGGACCTTCGACTCGATCTCCCATGTAACTACAGAAACAAAAACCCTCTGTGGCACAATGGGCTCAGAAGAAGACAGGCGCTCCGAATGGTCAAAAATACGGGACAACGCATCGGGCTTGATGTTTTTGGAGCCCTGCTGGTAAGAAATTGAAAAATCGAAACGACCGGAAAATAAGGCCCACTGGGCCTGCCTAGAGTTCAATCTTTTGGCAGACTTGATGTACTCAAGATTCTTATGATCAGTACAAACGACAAAAGGGACCCCCGAACCCTCTAACCAATGACGCCATTCCTCCAAGGCAAGCTTGACTGCCAGCAGCTCTCTGTTACCAATATCATAGTTACATTCAGCAGGAGACAAATGGTGAGAGAAATGGTGAGACACACAAGGATGCATCTTGCTGTCTGATGAAGAGCGCTGGGATAGAACAGCACCAACTCCCACCTCTGATGCGTCAACCTCCACCACAAACTGCCGGGATGGATCAGGGGTGATAAGGATGGGAGCTGAAACAAAGCAGCTTTTTAGTTTGGCAAATGCAGCTTCCGCTGCGCTGGACCACCTGAATGGAGTTTTGGTGGAAGTTAAGGCAGTCAGAGGAGCAGCTAGCTGGCTGAAATTGTGAATAAAATGCCGGTAAAATTGGCAAAGCCCAGAAACCTCTGCAGGGGCTTGCGGGAATCTGGAGTTGGCCAATCTACCACAGCCTGAATCTTGTCCGGATCCAGGGCGCAAGCCCTCGACCGACACAATGTACCCCAAAAAGGAAACAGACTGTGCATGGAAAACGCACTTCTCTGCCTTGACATAAAGACCATTCTCTAACAGCCTCTGAAGCACCTGCCTGACGTGCTGAACATGTTCCTGGAGAGAGTGAGAAAATATCAATATGTCATCCAGGTAGACATAAATGAACTGATCTAGCATATCTCTCAGCACGTCTTTAACGAGTGCCTGGAAGACTGCGGGAGCATTGGAAAGCCCAAAAGGAAGAACGCAATATTCGAAGTGCCCCCTGGGGGTATTAAAAGCAGTCTTCCATTCATCCCCATCCCTTATGCGAACCAAATGATAAGCGTTGTGGAGGTCCAATTTCATGGAAAATGACGCGCTCTGCAGATGCTCAAAGGCTGAAGACATCAATGGCAAAGGATATCTATTCTTTGCCGTGATGTTGTTCAGCCCTCGATAGTCGATACAGGGACGAAAGGACCCGTCCTTCTTTTTCACGAAAAAAACCCCGCCCCCGCTGGTGAAGAAGAAGGGCGGATGATCTTGGCTGCTAGAGAATCAGAAATATATTTCTCCATGGCCTCCCTCTCTGGGGCGGAAAGCGAATAACGTTTGCCCTTAGGCGGAGACGTACCTGGTAATAAGTCTATAGCACAGTCATAGGGACGATGTGGAGGTAGAGAAGCAGCTCGTGACTGAACACTCTCTTCAGGTTGAGGTACTCACTGGGCACATTTGACAGATCCATATGCTCATCCTGAAACACAGAACAAGACACAGAAGGACAGGCAGACACCATGATGCATGACAGTCAGCAGTGAGGCTTCATGAGACTGCTGTGCTTACATTTTCTCTGAGTGGACGTGAACATATAGTGGGCATAAAGCTGAGTAAAACATACATAAAATATAAAACTGTACTTTTTCTTATCAATTCTCATTAATTCACATTAGTGCGGTGAAACTGTAAACTCAAGTGTCCAATATTTTACATATTTTAGTATAAACGAAAGACAGAACGGGAAACCTCAACTCTTGCATGACACAACATATAATTCAACACGTGTGCTAATGCTAGCGGCTAACAATTTACACACAGAACATGACAAAAAACACATACGAATGAACACCTGGGACAAACAGGACCATAGGTTGGTTAAATTGTATCTCAAAGATGATGCATGACAGTCTTAAATTAAATAAACAGAGGTTTAGAGTTTACAAGCAAGCTAATACACACGCTCTTCGTTTTTCCGTCACAATTAACACATCACAGACTCTACTAACAGGACTAGGAGCTGACAGACAAACATAATAATCGTTTGTGTGGCATAAAAGTTCAGCTTTGTGCTTGAAAACAATCTAAAACTCAATTAATAAGATGAGCGATCATTGAATCAGCTTACCAGCAGCGAGGCTTCTTGAGACTGCTGCCGATTACATAGCACCGCCCCCTAATATAGTGAACGTAATTGGAGCAGTGCAACAACCAAGTTTTCCCAATTTATGCATGAATGAATTTAACATTTATTTGAACTCCGTTACATATATACAGTGCCCTCCACAAATATTGGCGGCCTTGGTAAATATGAGCAAAGACAGCTGTGGAAATAAATCTGCATTGTTTATCCTTTTGATATTTCATTCAAAAAATTCACAAAATTCTAACCTTTCATTGAAGTAAAACAATGGAAATTGGGGGAAAATCTGATTATGAAATAAATGTTTTTCTCTAGTTCACGTTGGTCACAATTATTGGCACCCCAAGAAATTCTTATGAGTAAAATATCTCTAAAATATATTCCCATTCCTATTTACATTTTTTAGCACACCAGGGTGGGGCTAGGAGCATGAAACTGTCCAGTCATAACTTCCTGTTGCACAGGATTTTAAATATGAAGAACACAAAAGCCAAATTCTCTTAATTGTCGATTACAAGCAGTAAAACCAAAAAACATAGTTCTGAACAAGTGCAGAACAAGATTGCTGAGCTTCACAAAATAGAAAGTGGCTGTAAGAAAAAAGGCTAAAACATTTCCACCATCAGGGCAATAATTAAGAAGTTTCAATCAACTAAAGATATTACAAATCTGTCTAGACGTATGTGTGTCTATATCGTCATAATGGATGAGGAGACTGTGAGTGGCCAAAGACTCTGAGTGGCTGGAGAACCGCAGAAATTAGTTGAGTCTTGGGGCCAGAAAGCCTAAAAAAATTCAAATATTCCCTATATCACCATATGTTTTTAGGAGGGTTTCAAGAGAAATCCTACTCGCTCATCCAAAAACAAACTCCAGCATATTTAGTTGTCAGATACAACTAGAACTTTAAACGGGACTGGCTTCTATGGTCAGATGAAATCAAAAAAGAGCTTTTTGGCAGCAAACATTGAAGATGGGTTTGGTGCAAACAGGGATGAAAAAGTACCCCATGCCCACATTTAAATAAACTGCTGGATCTTTAATTTTCTGGGCCCATTTTTCTGCCAGAGATCCAGGACATCTTGTTTAGATACCTGGCATCATAGATTCTATCAAATACTAAGAGATAAAAATCATCTAAACCTGACTGCCACTGTTAGAAATTTTATAATGGGCCATGTTTAGATATTCCATCAGGACAATGATCCAAAACAAACACAAAAATGTGTCACTGAGGACAAAATGAAGCTTCTGCCATGGCCGTCCCAGCTCCCTGACCTGAAAAGGAGAAGCACCAAAATGGAACTGGGAATCTGAAGGATCTGGAGAGATTCTGTATGAGGTAGTGGTCTCTGATCTCTTGTTAGGTGTTCTCCAAACTCACCAGGGATTATAGGAGAAAATTCGGAGCTCTTATCTTGGGAAAAGGACTTTGCAATAATTGGGTGCCAATAATTGTGGCCAATGTGAACTAGAGAAAAATATTCACTTTTTATCTTTTGACTTTAATGAAAGATTAGAATTTTGTAAATTTTTTGAATGAAAGATCAAAAGGATAAACAATGCAGATTTATTTCCATAGCTGCCTTTGCTCATATTTACCAAGGGTGCCAATATTTGTGGAGGGCACTATATATATATATATATATATATATATATATATATATATAGTAAATATTATAATATGCTACAGTGTACATCTCGAGTTACTTGACTGTAACCCTGTTCCTTTAAAAAGCGGGAATGAGATGCTGGGAACAAATGTGTGCACAAATATTGAAGAGGTCTCAGACATCCAAACTATAGAATATGATAAATGTGTGCAGGGAGGACCAGGCCGCTGCATCACACACTTGCTGCAAGGGGGCACCTCTTGCTATAGCTGTGGAGGATACAACCCCCCTGGTTGAATGAGCCCTAAGTCCTAGGGGCGAAGCTTGACCGGGCGCCTCATAGGCTAGGGAAATAGCATCCCTCAGACAATGTGACATAGTTTGTTTAGTGGTGGCTGCCCCCCAGTTGCAGCCACCATAACATATAAAAAGCTGCTCCGACTTACGCCACTAGTGCGGTGGATGTAAATCTGAAGAGCACGTACTGGACACATTCTTCTAAGCGAAGTGATCGCTATCAGAAAAATCATATTTAGAGTCAGAAACCTGACATGCACTGACTTCAGTGGTTCAAAAGGGGTCCCAACCAGACCCTCGAGCACTATAGCTAAGTCTCACGAACTGTCACTCTGGTGGGCGGTCTCAACTGCCTAGCTCCACGAATGAAGCAGGTGACTAGTGGGTGCTTTCCCACTGAGACCCTGTCAAAGATAGTGTGTCAAGCCAAAATGGTGGCAACATAGACTTTTACAGTACCAGGACATGTGCCTGAGGACAGCTCGTCTTGTAGGAACTTCAGCACTGAAACAATGTGGCAGTGAACTGGGCCTTTCTGGTGTGACGTACACCAGTTTTCGAAGCTGGAAGCCCAGCATCTCTTAGTTGGTCCCCCCTCAGGGGCCAGACACGAAGGTTCCAGAGCTCGGGCCGAGGATGAAATACTGAGATAGATCTCTCCTGACCGGAATCGGCTACGGCGAGCCATTGAGGAGGGATATTAAATCTGAGAACCAAACTCTGGTTGGCCAACGGGGCGCTATCATTAAGAGGCGACACCCTTGTTGATGGACCTTGCATCCACGCATTTTGTATATTTAGTTTCTTCTGCATGGAAGAACCTGTTACCGGCAAGCTTTGCCCTGAAAGCAAACCTCAGGAACTTCCTGTGGGTAAGTTTCTATGTGAAACTATGCGTCCTCAAGATCGACTGTCACAAACCAATCCCCCGATTGGATCTGCAAGACAATCATCTTGATCGTTAGCATTTTGAACTTTCTGAGGTTCCCGCAAAGATCTAAAATTGGATGCAACCCCCCATCTTTCTTGGGAACCAGAAAATAACAGCTGTAACCTGACTGTCTGTCACGGAGGGGAACACATTCTATGGCCCATTTGTCCAGCAGAGCTTGCAATTCCTGTGTCAATAAATGCGATTGTTCCGGTTTCACGGAGGTTTGCGCAAGGATGGAGGATGATGCACAAACTGTATCCTGCTGGAATCTTTTGCGCCCCTCCCCGAGGGGGCACACCCCCACGGTCCTGGACACATGACCCTCAGGACTTCTTCTTGGCTGAGATAATGGTCCTCAGATCCAACCTCTTGCTGAGCTGCTGAGTGCAGCGAACCACTCCCCAGTCCTAACGAGGGACTCACCACACTCTGCTTTTGTGACTCTCGCCATAGAGGCACCGGACTGAGTCACGGCGGAGGAGAAACTGATCAAAAGCTTCCATGTGTCTTTTGGCCTCCCAGAACCTAGTAACAAGAGTGTTCACGGAGTCGCCAAATAGGCTGGAAGATGACACGGGGGCATCAAGGAGGAACATCTTGTCCCTGTCCTTGATGCCCGTGCGGTTGAGCCACAGATGTCTCTCAGTGGCAACCATAGCAGCCATGGAATGGCCAATGGAGCGAGCTGTTTGCTTGGTTGCGTGAAAAGACAAATCTGTGGCTCAGCATAGTTCTAAAAACGCCTCCTCACTGATGCTCCCACCCATGCTCAAGTTTTTCAGCAGGTCCGCCTGTTACGCTTGCAAAACCCCCATGGTGTGCAAGGCAGCACCAGCCTGACCAGCTGCTTAAAACGCCTTCCCCACCAGCAAAGATGTCATTCTACAGGGCTTGGTGGGGAGCACTGGCTTTTTAAGCGAAGATGAGCTCCCAGGAGAGAGATAGCACTCAAGTGTCTCTTCTACCTGGGGCATCATCACATACCCCTGCTCCTTAGCACCCACGATAGACGAATAAATCAACATCATGGGTACAAAGATCAGGAGGAATATGGTTTATTCCATGAACAAAATAACTCGTCATGGAGATCTGAGAGAAAAAAGGGAGAGACCGATGTTGGGGTCTCTTCCCCTGGCCACCCAACAAAAACCTATCGTTGAATTTGGAGTGCCTGGGGTTTACTTGCAGCCAGTCCAATTTAAGCCTGGCCACTGCCTGAGTCACCACCTCGAGCAACTCCTCAAATGCCTTATCATCGCGTGAGGAGCGCTCAGAGGTGGCGCTCTTGATCTCACAAAAAGCAAGAGAACCAGCGAGGGTGGGGCCATCGCAATCCGGGGAGAGCGTGAGAGAGATGGGCACTTTGCATGCCATCTCTCAGAGAGGCCCATGATCGCAATGAGGACACAGAGGCTCGCCCTTCATCAAAGAAAGCAAAGAGAGATCCAATTGAGAGAAACTTGCAGTGCTCACACTCTGAACCTTCAAGTGCAGCAGCTGCGTAAAATACATGTATTTTGTATCATATTCTTTATGTTTCAAAATTGGACAAACATATTAAACATATGGTTTCATATATTTGTCACATATCTTTTAATGCAAGTTGTACTTATAGTGTTGTAGTGCAATGCACATGTCCAGGGGCTAAAAATTCAGCCCTGAACAAATACAATCAACCATTAATGTTTTGCTGGGGTTAGGGCCTTAAAGTGGAAAAAATTAATGAATAAATTAAATAGGACAGAAACAAATAATGATAGATGTTATTGCAATTAATGCAAATGCACTTAATATTCCATTTTGTCACACAAAAATGCATTTAATAGTAAAGCATCAATTTTGATCTATAGGATGCCATAAAGCAAATTTACTGCTATTAAATTATGTCATTTATTGTCACACTTTATTTTAAGGCCCAGTTCTCGCTATTAACAAACCATTAACTACAGCTTTTGCCTCAGTAAACTCCTAATTTGCTGCTTAATAGTTAGAAGGTATTTGTTAAGTTCAGGTATTGGGTTGGATTAGAAGTGTAGAATATGGTCATGCACAATAGGTGCTCTATAAGTACTAATAAACAGCCAATATGTTAATAATAGGCATGCAAATAAGTAACTAGTTAATAGTGAGAATTGTTTCCTATACTTGTCATGTGTTCTTTGTGTTTTGGTTTTGTTTTCCTTATGTTCCTGTCTCTTGATTCAGTTCCTGAATCAAACACGTGCTACCTCATTTACTAACCCTCATGCCATTCGAACTGGTATGACTTATAACATTTGTAAAGACTTATAAGCACAGCCTCTTATATAAGGGTGTTTTCACTCCTGCCTCATTTAGTTCGGTTGAATCGCACTAGAATTCGTTTTCCCTCTTGGTGCGGTTCATTTGGGCAGGTGTGAATGTAGCAATCACACTCGAGTGCGCACCAAAAGTGGACCAAAGAAGCGTACCGAGACCTCCCTGAAGAGGTGGAGGGGTCAAACGAACACTGGAGCAGTTCGGGTGTAGTGAGAAAGCAATCCGATCCAGTGGACCAACGATCCAGGCTTTATCATACTGTATAATGGGTAATTACAGTTCCATGAACAGCAGTAACTTTGTTGTTTTGCTAAGACCGCTTAAAATGAACCCGTGTCTGTCTGCGCCATTCAAAATCAAAGCGTGCCTTTTCATTTTATAATGCCGTCTTATTACTCTGTTTGTAGTAGGTGTGTTTTAAAAATGTTCTCCTGATGAATCCAGGACTCTTGCTCAAAATTATAAATCAATATAACGATACCTAAAAAAAAAAAATGCAATAATAAGCCCGCAAAGCTGTTGTTCCATCCTGACAGATAACAGCTGAGCGGAATCCCGGAAAAAAACGTGGAACTTTGACTAATGAGAGGACAGTTTACTCACGTGTGACTTGTATTTGGGCCGTTTAGAAACTTTGCTGTGTGAAAGCGAACCGCACCATAAATAAAAAGCAACATTGTTATAATTTTAACCCGTTTCTGAACAAAGCAACCAATCTACAGGTGTGAAAGCACCCTAAGAGACTGAAATTTATCTTTTATCCTTTATCTTCTCTCATTAATTTATTTTATTTAAATTAAAATAATTAGAACATAAGAACTATTAAAAAGTTCATAAAACATATGGAAAGAGATGAAAGTTTCATCCTTTATTCATGGGTCCAGGTCTTAAAGGGCACCTATTATGCCCCTTTTTACAAGATGTAGTCTCAGATGTCTCCAAAATGTGTCTGTGAAATTTCAGCTCAGAATGCATCACAGATCATTTATTATATTATATTAAAATGCCTATTTTGAGTAAAAGCAGAAACAAGCTGTTTTTGTTCATGTCTTTTTAAATGCAAATGAACTGCTGCCAGGTGTCCTGCTCCCAGTCCCCTTTTCCAAAATAGGGCTGCCTTTACAGCTCAAATCTCAGATACTCTGCCCAAAAAAAAAAAAAAAAAAAAAAAAAATAGTTTTTATTATTTGTTTTTTATTATAACATCTATTGCGCTGAAATCATGCATTTTAAAGCCATATCATACTTTAAACTTCTGCTATCCACAAGTTTCCTACGCCCCATGAGGCCTTGAGTCAAAAGTGGGAGCGTCTTCCGGTTCAAAGTAAACAAGCGGGACGTGACACTCATTCATTCAACAGCTGACAGGAGTGACGGGCAAATGAAGCCTCGTGAAGCACCGAGACTTTCCTCTGACTGTTTCGGGAAAAGATTCAAAGCTCCGAGAGTGTCGAAAACAGCGCGATCTGGTGGTTAGTAAAAATAAAGCAGCCAAAAGACTAAAGCTCTGTTGGAAGATGCATTCACCACAATTTCCATAGATCGATTCATGTTAAATGCACAAATAATAGCCTAACCGTGTGTGTGTTTGTTTGTTGAATTTCTGACTCTGATAAATTAATATACCCATTGAATAGTGCCATTAAATGTCAGTACGAATATCAATATGATGTAATATAAGAATAGTGTACACATGTATTAATTGCATATGGCATATATTTAATTTTCCTGAAATAATTTGTATTCCTCATACTACTTGTATGACTCGGTATTTAAAAATGTAATTATTAAATGGGTCCCAATGAAAATGTACTTGCAAAGTAAGATCTGGGGGTCAAAAATGTAAACGCAAAGTGAATCACGCACATGACTGGACAGAAAGTGAGGCTTCTACGAAAGTGATTTCTACGTTAACAAGCCTCGAATCGAGGCTTCATCTGTCGTGCCCTTTAAGCTCTGACGTCTCGGTTCAAATGTCATTTCACTAGTTGACAGTCATTCAAGATTTAGCGATCCAAACTTGCTAATAACACAAATTCAAAAAGCATATGTTGTCCATAAGAATGTAATGACATCTCTCATGAAGGTGTGCATCTTTACAAAGTAACAAATGGTCTAAAAAACACTTTGCTAATTAGCACACAAAATACCACCAGTATACTACGTCCGTCATCTCGCTGGAAGTTGTACCCACATTCTTTTTTTACAGTAGCGCCCCCTGGAAACTTGTGGATAGGGTTTTCTGAGTGCACTCACACAGAAAGCCTTAGGGTACCACCCCAGTGACAGAACTGTACCTTTTATTCTGAGAGTGTGGCATATCTAGTATCTACTACTAGTTCTTAAATTGCAACCTGAGAAAACCACAAAAGCAGAGATTTGACTTTAGCTGCTGAAGGAGATTTAGCACCAGTTCAGCAAGAGATTAAGGAGACCTTGTTTTACTTGTGTTCTGGCCGAAACGGGTTTCCTCTGTGGGCTCGTCTTAGCAGAGGGAATCGCGCCACCTCTGGTTGGTTGCCTGGTTCTTTGGATGACGTCTCTGGGAAGCCTTCGGTGGTAATTGGATAGTTGGAGAGGCTGGATGAAGCTTCGGTTGGTTGCTTGGTTACACAGATGATGCTCTCGGAGCTCAGGTGAGCGCTGGCAAAGTGTTTCTCTCGTTGCGAGCGGCTCACGCTGTTCACGCCGTCAGGGTGTTTCAAGCTGCTTCTGCTGTTCGGTGTTTCATGCAGTTTGGTCAGTTCAAGCCTCGGTTGGCGGCTTGGTTACCGGACGTGATGAGCTGGAAGTCCTTTGAAAGTCGGAGTTGCGGGTCGCAAGGACTTTGAGAGTTTCACGAAGCTTTAGCTGGTTCTGTAGAGTTCTGAAAGGCACAGTCACGTTGTGATCAAGCCGGGAGCGCTGGTGAGAGCTAAAGACGAGCTGAAGACGAAAGGCTCTGGGCTGTTCTGGACATTTGAATTCAACCGGGCCGAAAAAGTCCTTCCCATAAAGTTGTGTTCCAATCATTTGGGTTGCAAGGCAGGGCTCCGCCCCATACTGTTGTTCATTTGTGCATAGTTTAGCATAATGTCTTTCGGTCACGTGGAGGCAACTTTTCTGCAAGAGTTTGTTATCTCTTCAATAAGTGTTGCAATGCAGACCTCGTATACAATATCAACTTTTCGTTCACGTCAACATCTTCGAAATAACATGAGCTTTTATTTAATACCAAACGTCGGGTATCTTGCATACACACTAATAACTAACTGGTTATACACACATCGGTTAGCTGCGTAGGCTACAATAAACACATCAAGCATATAAAAGACAACACATAATTAGGAGTTATTTGCGCTACTAGTAGCAGAGATAAATGATTGTCCTTTAGGATCGTTTGTATAAATTTGTGTATTCTTTGTTGGAGGGAAAGAACATTTGGACGTATCTGAGAGGGGGAGAAAGGAATGCTGAGTGTCACATTGTAGTGACCCGCATACCCTGCAGGCGGGACGTGTCAATGTAAATCTGTCTTTCGTGTTTATTCGATTATCAATTTATGCATTGCTGGTAACCAGTTGCCCTGGCCATCTGTTTTTGAGATGGCCTCAGAAGAGGGGGGGAGATTCCTCCTATCACTATTTTATTGTTCTTTTGGTACTCGTGATGGGTCTGGCTGATCGCTCTCTTCCTGTGTTTCTTCCTATCAGCAGACCGGTCAAGGAGCACCATTAACCCATGTGGTTTGCACGGGGGTGTTTTGTCCCCCGGGGAGATAACGCAGGATTGATCCAGACAAGGAGGTGTTATTGTTGGGATCAGAAGATTCTAATAGTCTCCTGAGAGTCCATAGGCATGGCCGTAAATGAAGTTTATTGTTCAGGCTGGTCGGAGGGGGGCAGCTTTAGATTCTCCTGGAATGTAGTGATGCTGTTTCTCTTTTGTTTCTCTTTGTTCGATAGAGGCCTTACAATACGCAGGGCAGGAATGCCAAGTAGAAGACTCAGAATCAACATCTTCATCTTCCTCAGCCATCTCCTGCTCATTATGGGTGGAAGCCAACAGAGCACTGGTTGCCAGATCAGTGGACATATAAGAGATAAAATGTCCATGGCCGAAGAACAGGAAAAGGGACATACTTTTCTTATATTCCTCAGCCAGCTCCACCTGAGAGCCCTGTGATCTCAATTTGCTCCGTGCCTCAGCAGTGGCAGGTCCTGAGCCACAGGGAACAGATGGCCATCCTTCTTCCCTTGAGAAGAGGGACAGACGAGAACGAAGCTTTCTCATAGAGAAGCACTCACAGGTTGCACACGCTGCCCCCTCAAGGATAGAGCATGTGTGCTCACTTGTTTTGTTTCTTTGCAAGTCCATAATCTGTCATGTTAGCTTCCCTCTTAATTATGCCCCATACTGTTGCATGAAACTTGTAATTCTTTGTTATAATTGGTTCATTATCACTGAGTGCGTGTGGCCACTTGCAGGCAGTGAGAGAACTGTGCTCAATGTCACTCAAAAACATCAAACACAGAGAGCAACCGGCAATGAGCGCAGTTCTCTCGCTGTAACAGCCAATAATATCGGGATCACATAGTTTTCCCTCTTTTCCTGGCTTTCCTTTGCTTTTAAATAGGTTGTCAACCGTGCACATTTTACTGTCATTTTCAAATTAGCGGCAATTCAGCATCTATCAGTTGTCATTTTTAGCTCACTTGTATTTCCCCTCTTTTCCTCACTTCCTTCACTTTTAAATAGCTTGTACAAGCACAGTGCAAATTTTACTTTCACTTTCAATGTAGTGTCAATTCAGCAACAAATGCTTGAATTAAATTTAAGCAACAAAATACAATGTCAAATTTACTTACTATATGTTAATCATATAGCTTTAATAAACAAAACGAATAAAAATACACCATGATATGCCTAATATAAAATAACTAATACTTTATACAAGTTTAAATAGATAGCCTATACAAAACTGAAAATCAATAAACACTGTGGAACCAAATAAATAAGAAACATAGAAAGTTTATTAGCAAAACAAATAAGAAAGATTGGTGGCACAGCATAGCCCGAACCTTGATGTAAAATAAAATGGGCTAAATAAATCACACAACATTTGAATAAAGTAAAAATCAGCAAAAACAGTAGAACCAAATAAATAAGAAACAAATGTTTACAAAAACCTTCCAAAATCACCTTAGTTAAACAGCAGAGGCCAACAGGCTTTTCAAGGAGACTGGATAATACTAAACCACTGTTCCCTCTCGAGGAAACTCAAACTGCATTGGTAACGACACTCTGGGTAATCCCCTCAATGTAGCGCATCTGAAGCATGAAAGAAACTATTCCAATCCTGATTGGCGTTGCGTCATGACGTAACATGCAATGGCATACTTGGAAACTACAAAGGGATGCCGGCACACAACAGAGTCAGCTTTTTTGCTCTTCAAAAAAGTCTTGTTTAGCATTGTTTGTTTAGCATTGTTTGTCTTTACTATCATGGCGAGTGGTCAGTTTAAGCAGTGCATGCATGCCTGTCCAAGGTTTTTAACGGGTGGGGACACACATCACCTGTGTGTTCATTGTTTTCCGCCTGGCCGTGTTTGATGAGCTGGCTTAGATCGTGGGGCTGGCAGATGGATCTGTCGGGAGGCCTCGAGACTGCCATGGCACATTATCAGTCCTCGTCTGACAGTTCCGATGTTCTCACTCCCTGAGTGGAAGCCGCCCGTGAAACCTCCTGTGCACTGTCTGATTCTGAGGAAATAGACGTGCTCAGCATCGAGGCAGGTGAAATCGTGGAGAGCTCGGCACGACATTCACACGCACATGAGGAGCTTGTTGATGTGCTGACTCGTGCTGTGGCCAGACTTAACATTAACTGGAGACAAGAAAGGCAGGAAGTACAAGTATCAAGCAAATTGGATGAACGCTTCCTCCAGCCCAGGTCTCAGCCTCAACTCCGGGGTTTGCCATTTTTTCCTCATCCTTTACAGGCTGGTGCGTGGTCATGGACGACCGCTTTGCAAAAGGTCTGTGGCATACCCAGCATTGCTCATGGCACATAAATTGCCTGGAAATGCTAGCGGTCCACAAGGCTCTAAGCAGTTTGTGAGAGGTCTGGCCCAGTGGAAGTGGATTTGTTTGCATCTCAAGAGACGACCCATTGTCCACTGTGGTTTTCACTCACGCATCCAGCCCCTCTGGGGTTGGATGCCACGGTACAGACATTGCTGAGGCTATGTCTGGATGCCTTTCCCCCGATCGCTTTGCTCCCAGGAGTTCTGAAGAAGGTCCTGAGAGACGGGGTCAGTCTATTGCTGGTAACCCCGTTTTGGCCGGCCCGGGTATGGTTCTCAGACATCATGTCTCAGGCTGGGGGCACAATATTTCACCCCAATATTTCACCCTTGGCCAGAGCTGTGGAAACTGTGGGTCTGGCCCCTGAGGGGGCTCAGTACCTAGAGGCTGGCCTGTGGTCTGGGGTGATCAAGAACATGCTCAGTTCCAGGGCTCCCTCCACGAGGAGATTGTACGGCCTGAAGTGGAATGTGTTTTCCACATGGTGTAGAGAGTGTGGGTTGGACCCAGTTAACTGCCCAGTGGCTTCAGTGCTGGAGTTCCTCCAAGATCGCTTCTCTGCTGGTCTTACCCCATCCACACTAAAGGTGTACGTGGCTGCCATTACGGCTTTCCACGCTCCTTTAGATGTTGAGCCTCTGGGGAGGCACCAGCTGGTCGTACCTCCGTGGTGCATGGAGGATGAGGCCTGCAACTCGTTCCAGAGTCCCAACTTGGGATCTGGCTGTGGTCCTTGAGGGGCTGTCACTTGCCCCTTTGAACCTCTCGAGTCGTCTACAGCGAAGAACGTGATCTTTAAGATGGTCTTTCTCCTAGCAATTACTTCGCTCAAGAGAGTGAGGGATCTCCAGGCCTTGACTATCTCACCGACCTGCCTGGAGTTTGCCACTGGAGGAGTTAAGGCCATTTTACATCCTAGGCCTGGCTATGTCCCCAAGGTGCCATCTAATGTGGCACGGCTCGTGGTTCTTCAGGCCTTCCATCCTCCGCCTCATGTACAGGCGGAGGTAGAGAGGCTTCATCTGCTCAGCCCTGTCAGAGCATTGAACATCTTAATTCAGAAGTCCTCTCGTTAGAGGAGGTCAGAACAGTTGTCGGTGTGCTTTGGATCACCCAAGAAGGGACTTCCTGCTTCTAAGCAGATGATTAGTAATTGCATTATTCAGGCTATTGCCTTGGCCTATCAGGTGGGTGGTTTGCCTTCACCTGTGGCCTTGAGGGCCCCACTGTACTAGAGGCGTGGTGTCCTCTAAGGCCCTCCTGTCAGGAGTCCCATTGCAGGAGATCTGCGATGCGGCTGGGTGGTTCACCCTGCATACTTTCATCAGATTTTATAGCCTGCACCTCCCCTCCATGCCAGGTGCACGAGTGCTCTCGTCCTAAGTTATGCCTGGTTCAGCTTCACACGAGGACAGGCATGTTTCGGTGTGGCGGTGTGGGTATCCATTCCCCAAAGTGTCATTACTGATGCAGTTAGAGTCCCCTTGAGAGGAAACATCTCGTGTTATGACTGTAACCCTTGTTCCCTGAGAAAGGGAACGAGACACTGCGTCTCTTTGCCACACCTCTCCATGGCCGGGAGCGGCTTGCTTCATCACGAAAGCTGACTCTGTTGTGTGCCGGCGTCCCTTTGTAGTTTCCGAGTATGCCGTCACGTGTTACGTCATGACGCAATGCCAATCAGGATTGGAATAGTTTCATTCATGCTTCAGATGCGCTACGCTGAGGGGATTCCCCAGAGTGTCGTTACTGACGCAGTGTCTCGTTCCCTTTCTCAGGGAACAGAGGTTACAGTCGTAACCCGAGACATTTTCTATAGGACTACACCACTTGTCACACTGATTGCTTTCTCCATAGTGAACTGTAATGGACAGAGTGTGAGTTTCCTTGAAAGGGAAACACATTTTAGTCACATTTTATGTGATGGCCATTTTTCATCCTTTCTCTAACTCTTTTTTTTTTCCACTTTAAGACTTAAATGCCTCTTTGTTATTATTGGCTAGTCTCTTTGCATGTGACATGAGAATTGACAGTTACAGGTTGTATGTTTGCAAATGTGTCCAATAGACTTACTTTATTGGACCTGTAAGTTCTATTTATTATTTTTAACACTAATTTAAATTTTATTTGTTCTTTAATTATTTTCTTAATTTAAAATTCTTCTCTAACTCTCTGTCTCTCTTCCAGGTGTGTGGCCCTCGTCTGAAGCATAAATGTGAGGGGTTTAACTATCTTAATGGTCAGTGTGTGACGATCAGTCCACAGTTTACTGCTGCTGACACACTGAAGCCAGCTTTCCAGGGTATTGCAACACTTTACTGATAATGCAACCTTATAACATTCACAATATTAATGTTTTAATGCTGTGTTCTAGTAATATTATACATAACATTGTCTTTATACCTAATTAAAATCAAATTATTATTTATCCATTAAGCAACAAATATATATATGATTATATTATATAAATCTTATGTTATTATATTATATAATATTATTATAAATTTTTTAAAATTTATTAAAATATGTATTTTTATCCAATGTCATGTAATTTGTGTTTTATATCCTTGACATAGTTTGCATTTGTCATTTATTAACATACACAGACAAAAGCTGTGTCCCAACTATATTATCTATTATGAATATATGCAGGATTACAATAATTAGATGCCAAATCATAGTATGTTGCAAATATTATATGATTTTCTGGTAGATTACACATTATGCATTACCACTTACACTGCTGCAATGCAGTTTTATGTCAGATTTATTTATTTTTTTCTGTGTATTTTAGAGTGTCATGTTATTCCCCCTCTGGATGCAGTTATTCTGTTTGATGACTCTGGCAGTATCACCTCAGAAAATTTTGAAACAATGATCAGATTTATCAAGAACTTAACTGCAATGTTTTTGGATACACGAGCACAGGTGTGTATGTGCACATGGCAGTTTTTCTCTGTAGCCATATAAAAACTTGACAAGTGTATGATGCCTAATAGTGATGTAAAATCTGTTCAGATTTTAAATGTCATGTAGTTTGAAAAAAAAAAAAAATAGTAATAATATTTTTGTAGCATTCAATTTTTTATTGTTATTGTTTATGTGTCTTAGGTGGCAGTTGCCAAATTCTCCACAAGGGTGTCGGCTGTCTTTCACTTTGAGAACTTTGCAGTGAATAGAGACCCCGACCAACTAATGAAAGATGTGACCCAGGCACAGGGACATACATACACACCTTCTGCAATACGTTTTGTGCTGTGAGTGCAACAGTAATTGTATTCATGTTTATTAGTTTGATGGCTTGCAATGTCCTAACTCCAGTATTGCAATATAATTTGTTGTTCAATGCAGAATAATTCTTAGCTGCTATGATATGAATGTCAGTCTAACACCAGAGTTGCAGTTTATTTCTTTATATTGTTCTTTTATTCCCCCTCAGAGAAGAGATGTTTTCCGAGAAGGTGGGCATGCGAAGCAACTCTCAGAAGTTATTGCTGGTGATCACTGATGGAAAATCAAATGACCCCAAAGAAGAATTTAAGAATGTCATCCCTAAAGCCAATGAACGAGGCATTACACGATTTGCTATTGGGGTAAACACAAATAATTAAATAAAACTGAAATAATATTACATCTTAAATACAGCTGAAACTCTATTGTGCTTTCAAACATTTGGAGGTCAAGTGTGATATAAGGAAATCTGAACAGAATCGCTGTTCTATGGCTGCTTACTGAGTCAGCTCGTGATTCATTGAAAGAGCCATATAACATCAACTTTGCAATGGATATTAATATCAAAAATATAGTAAAACCACTATTTATTAGCGAGGTAAAAAGGTCAGCTTAAGACATTAACTTGTAAGCACAAAACACAAGATACTTCTCTTTTCAATATAAATAAGACTTTATTGGATAAATCTAAGACATATAAACTAATCTAACACATAAACACATTGTAAACATTGTAAAAGAAAAGAAACTAAAGAAAAAAGACAGAAATGTGACGACCTCCTCATGGTTTTTAGAGAAGCAGCTGGCATGCAAGCCAGGGAGCGCTCAAAGAACGCAAAAAGCAGCGGCAAAAGTGATGGCAAAAATCAATAGCTAAGGGCAAAATTTGATTCCAACAGTTTGCATAAAGAGAGAAAGTGAGGAAAGAATGAGCTTAGAAGAATGAAAATATTAAAGATGTGAGGTTTTGAGACGGGCACAGAGGTCTAGGACACGGTTTAGCGGCAAAACGTAATATAGAACGTGAAACTCTCAATGGAAAAGAAACTAAAGGAAAGACAAAAGTGCGATGACCCTCCTCATGGTTTTTAGAGGAGTAGCTGGCATGCAAATCAGGGAGCACTCAAAGAACGCAAAAGTGATGGCAAAAAGCAATAGCTAAGAGCAAATTTTGATGGTGTCTTCAGTTTTTAAACTGGGCTGTTGGACACATCTCAAATGGTGTCTTGACCAATTAGACATTGTCTCGGCTCGGGATGTTGTTATGTTTCTCCTCCCAATACATAAATTAACATGTTATCTTATCATTCACATGGTCCGAATTTTCCCGCTCTTGCAGAGTATAATTTGGACGTGATTTCTATAACATGAATATAATTCATTTTACCAAGAATTGATTGATAGAAAGTTAGTTTAAAGCATGAATATTCAAACACAAACATAGTAAAAACGATTATGAACCTAATAATTATTAAACAGTTATTCAAAATGGCATACACAATGAGTAATCAGAACATGATAGTCAGATGTGTGGGTTACATACATGATATGGAGCTATGCAATAGAATGATATTCGTTTAGAGGCGATATTCGTTTTAAGCATAATTTTGGTGCATCTACATGTAAAAGACTCTGTGTCGTTCTGTGAATGTGAGGACATGTTCTGTGTGGAACAAAAAGGTCAAAAGGGCTTAGAATCTCGGTCTGGTCTTTATCTCATAGGTGGGGGAAGTTAATCTGAGGAAGTCTTTAGCTCATGATTTCCATCATGCATTTACATGTGAGGGTCATGCTGTGCATCTCTTTGACCATTAATCTTGGTTACTTGCCCCAAATTTGACAATCACCTTCTTGAGGTGGAATTATCAATAAGTGTTCTTTTGTTCTAATGCTGCATGCTGTTCAAACTGTGAAAGTGTTGGTTGGTTAGACTCACTTCAGGCTGGCTGGTACTGTGATCTGATTTATGATCATCCATGTTGTCTTGGGCCTTTTTGTGGAATTCAGCTCCCTGTGTTTCAACAAGGTTCTGATCGAATCTTAAATTGGCTGATTCACTCTGAAACACTACAGAGAAGAGACCAGAGATGTGTTAAAGAATTAGAAAACCACTTCTGGCAATTTTCTATGATGAGAAGTTGTGATATTACCAGTAAATTATCACTATTATTCTATGTCCAAACAAAGAATAAGATTACCTCTATGAACACTCATACGGTCTGGAAGTGCTGTTTTTGTGTTCCATTACAATGCTTACAAAAATACTATTATAAATTAATTTTAGAGAAATACTTTACTTTTAATACGATGAATGACAACCATCTGTGTTCTGTCAGTGGTTTACATCATGGGAGTTTAGCATTATGTGAAAAAACAAACAAGAAAACATAATGCCTTCAACTTTGCAATCATTGTTTTTGTCTAGCATCATATAGTGAAATTGGATGAGCTCAGTTCTGTTTTATGGCAATTATTTTTCATGAACTGTAACGTGTGCAAATGATTGTAATTATGATTAGAGGACTACTAGAGAGACTATAATTAGAGAATACAATTGATGCACACTTCTTTTCATGTGGATGGATAAACAAAATGGCAGAGATCTTTAAATGTCATTTGCAATTATTGACATCACACACTTTACAGGTATTTTGGTGCTGACGTATGAAGAGTATCTTAAAAGTAAGATTGAGGCCCTGTTTACAACTGGCATTACAGGTGTAAACAGGGTGTAAAATATTTTGAGCTTGTCCACTTTCGACCACATACAGAAGGGGTCAAAAACACATTTGATCAGATTGCTTTCATGGTGTAGATGCGCAAGTGGTCGAATGCATTTGAACAGCTGCTAAAGACCGCCTACTGACCAAATATTGACAGTTCAAAATCAATAGTAGCAGCCAATTTTTCGCAATGAACATTGAATGTTTGCCTTTGCATACGAAAATGTTCAAGCCACTAATGATCATTAAACGTACTGAGCACAATGTTTTTCCACCACTCCTGACTTTCTAATGTGAATCCACACTGTTCAGTGGGGTCTTGAGGCTACCATTGCTGAAACAAAAGCAGCTGCTCTCCACATTTTTCTCTTGTCTAATTTTGCGAATGTGTGAAATTTGTCTGAGCTTAATATTAATATTGGTGCACGATAACTTCAGCCCTCTTGCATGTGTTTTAACGCTGACAGAGGGATCTACCCATTCACCCTCCTCTTGACATAATTAGCACCACGGGGTAATCTGGTCAGAAGTGGTCAAAAGTGAACAAAAGAGATGGATTAAAATGCCAGGTGTAAACGGGTATGTGTCTCCATTGTCCACTTGTGATCCGATCAACCAAAACGCATTTCAATACCAAGTGTAAACAGAGCACGAAAGCTTGTGTGAACAGCTGATACAGCTGTGTATTTACAGAAAAAGTAAGTCCAGTACACTCTTAAAAATAAAGGTGCTTTAAAAGGTTCTTCACAATGATGCCATAGAAGAACCATTTATTTGTTCCGCAAAGAACCATTCAGACAAAGGTTCTTTAAAGACTCATCCCTTTCTTACCTTTTTATAAACTGTTAAACAAAAAGGTTCTTCAGATGTTAAAGGTTCTTTATGGAACTATTTAGACAAAAAATGTTCTTCTATGGCATCATGAAGTACCTTTATTTTTAAGAGTGTAGTTTTCCAGTTATTTTTCCGGCTTTATTGTCTGAAAGTGGATTGTGTTTTTAACCTGTAACATTCCTTTGAATAGATTTCATAAAAAGATTTAATGCAACATCATTCTATTCCCCAAGTGTTTGTGTTTTTAATAAGTGAATTTTTTTTTTTTTTTTTTTTTTTTTTTTTGTAAGATTGGTAAGGAATACTCTCATCCTGAGCTGGAGCTGATTGCATCTTCCCCTCAGTTTGTGTTTGAGACAGAGAGTTTCAGTGCTCTCACCTTGATACTAAACCAACTAAGAGAAAAAATATTCTCCATTGAAGGTACTGGGCAGTAGTAGAGATCTATAATATATAAACAATCTATAATATCTAAATAAAAATCTCACTGAAGGAAATCCTGCATGCTCTTTCTATCTGTTGCTGTAGGAACTGATACAGGGAACTTCAGCTCTCTTCAGATGGAATTATCACAGGGGGGTTTTAGTGTGTCACTTTCTGAGGTAAGCAACATTTTCCTATATTATTAAAATGCTGTTTTTTTTTTTTTTTTTTTTTTTTTTTTTTTTTTTTTTTTACATTTTCATTTTTATTGTATTATTATTTGTTTTTCACAATTTTCATCAACTATTACATTTTCAAAACTCTTTGTACTAATATCGCAACAGATAAACAAAAGTGCACTTTTTTCAAACATTTCAGCATATTTTCAAAACACAGTCATAATGTAATGAAGGAGGCGTGATGGCAACGGTCATTACCATGGTAAAGACTGCACATTACTATAACTCACCTTTCATCTGAAAAGTTTAGTTACAGTATAGATTCAGTTATATGTCATACTGCATTGACAGTAAACTGTTCCAGCAGATGGCCTTATGGCCATGTTATACCTTCATCATACCTTTTGATACAGTAACACTGTATAAATACTTTTACAAACATTATGGATTTTATGTGATTTATGCAAGCTAGGTAATGTAAGTGTGTTTTCTAACATGACAATTATTGCCTGTATTACAGTTTTTTTTATTCACTTTGGAACTGTTTTCACAAGTAAGGTATATATTTTCAAAAATATTTGACTCTACAAAAATACAAACTGATCACACTTGTAACACCACTAGTCCTTTTTATCCACTCAATTATTGTTTCAAAACATAAGAATACTGTAATATATATTGAGAACATTTGATTTAATCACTGAAACATTGTGATCTTCTTTCAGTTTAGTATTTTTAACAGTTAATTCAAGAGCAAACAATGCGAGACACGTTTCAAATCACCTTTGTTACTGAAATAATTGCAGTCATAAAGGCAATAATTGTCATGTTAGAAAATACACTTACATTACCTAGCTTGTGTAACTCACATAAAATCCATAATGTTTGTAATCTACAAGTATTTATACAGTGTGTTATTTATTTATACAGTGTTATTACTTATTAGTATTAATACAGTGTTACTGTATCAAAATGTATGATGTAGGTATGCCATGGCCATAAGGTTTTGTATTAGAGTTGACTGACAATGAAGTAAATGTCCTCACTGTGTCATATAACTGAATCTATACTGCAACTGAATTTGTCAGATGATAGGTGAGTTATAGTAATGTGCAGTCTTTACTATGGTAATGCCTCTATATACAGTATCACATGGCATAATGTAAAGTAAAATGCTGTCTTTGATGCCGTTTGTCTCCCTTCTTCTGATACATCAATCATAGTTCAGTTTCTTTCACTTGTATCATGCTGTGTGTTCACAAATAGCAAAACAAACAATTTTACAAGTGAGGAAGTCCTCAAAGGGAGGTTTTTGGTGATTTCAGGGTCAGGTTTTTCTCACTTCTGGGTACCAGTGTGTCCCCAAAATATGGTTAAGTAGGTACACACACACAGAGAGGTTTGTTTTTGTGGATTGTGGGGATATTCCATAAGCATAATGGTTTTTATACTGTAAAAACCATATATTTTTTTATCGCCCTACACCTAAACCTAGTCTTCACATTTTTACTTTCTCAAAAAAAAAAAAAAAAAATCATTCTGTATGATTTATAAGCCTTTTGAAAAAATGGGGACATGGGGTAATGTCCTCATAAGTCACCCTATCCTTGTAATACCCATGTCATCCCATGTCCTGATGCGGTCATGGCCAAAAATATCAGCACCCTTGCATTTCTGTCAGAAAATGCAACACTTCGCTCAGAAAATTGTTCCAATTGCAAATGTTTTGGTATTTACATGCTTATTGTTTTTGTTTGCACTGCAACAACAACAACAACAAAAAAAAGAGAAGAAAAGTCAAACTTGATAAAATTTCACACAGAACTCAAAAATGGACTGGACAAAATGATTGGCAAGTAACAGGTGTGGGCAATATAGTAAGCAAACTTGTGACCAGTTAAAATGGAGAAAAGTTGACTCAACTTTTGTGTTGTGTGTCACACCGAGCATAGAGAAAAGAAGTGTAAAGAGTTGTCTGTGGATTTGAAAAAAAAATGTGGAAAAACATGGACAATCTCAAGGCTACAAGTCCATCTCCAGAGATCTTAAAGGAAAAGTCCACTTCCATAACAACAATTTACATATAATATACTCACCCCCTTGTCATCCAAGATGTTCATGTCTTTCTTTCTTCAGTCGTAAAGAAATTATGTTTTTTGAGGAAAACATGTTAGGATTTTTCTAATATAATGGATTGATTTGGTGCCCCGAGTTTCAACTTCCAAAATGCAGTTTAAATGCAGCTTCAAACGATCCCAAATGCGGTTGTAAATGATCCCAGCCGAGGAAGAAGGATCTTATCTAGCAAAACAATCGGTTATTTTCATTAAAATATTACAATTTATATACTTTTTAATGTCAAACGTTCGTTTTGTCTTGCTCTTCCCAAACTTTTCTGGTTCATGACAGTTAGGGTATGTCGAAAAACTCCCATCTCATGTTCTCCCTCCACTTTAAAATCGTCCTATATTGCTGTTTTACCTTTTTTGTTAAGGGTGTTTGATCTTCTTTGCATGCTCACTTTGCAAAGACTGGGTCGGAACTTCTGCAGCGATGTAGGATGATTTTGAAATGATTTTTGAAGTTGAGGGTGAAAATACGTTTTTTCGACATAAAAAAGAACATAAAAATCTGTCTTGAGCCAGAATACACAGAGTTCAGGGAGAGCAAGACAAGCCAAGTATTTGAGATTAAAAGTATTTAAATTATATTTTTTTAATGAAAAATAACCAATCATTTAGCTAGATAAGGCCCTTCTTCCTCGGCTGGGATCGTTTACAACCGCATTTGGGATCGTTCAAAGCAGCATTTAAACTGCATTTTAGATGTTCAAACTCGGGGCACCATATCAGTCCATTATATGGAGGAAAATCCTGAAATGTTTTACTCAAAAAACATGATTTCTTACGACTGAAGAAACAAAAACATGAACATCTTGGATGACAAGGAAGTGAGTACATTATCTGTAAATTGTTGTTCTGGAAGTGGACTTCTCCTTTAATGCTCCTGTGTCCACTGTGCGCAATATCATCAAGAGGTTTACAGCCCATGGCCCTGGACGTGGACGGAAGAGTAAAATTAATTAAAAAATTACAACGAAGGATTGTTTGAAAAGCAGATGAACCCCGATTAACCTCCAAACAAATTCAAGCTGATCTGTAGACAAAGGGTATAACAGTGGCAGTTCACACTATCCGTCGCCATCTGAATGAAAAGGGACGCTATGGTAGGAGACCCAGGAGGACACCACTGCATTAAAAACCAAGACTAGAGTTTGCCAAAACCTATGTGACAAAACCACAATCCTTGTTCTGCCTCTGTAAGAGATCTCAAGACAGCAGTTGGGAGAAGGCATTCTTCAAATCTGAATGACCTGGAGCAGTTTGCAAAAAAAGAGTGGTCCAAAATTCCAGTAGAGAGGTGTAAGAAACTCATTCGTGGTTACAGGAAGCGACTGATTTCAGTTATTTTTTCCAAGGGGGGGTGCTACCAAATATTAAGTTAAGGGTGTCAAAAACTTTGTCTTATTATTTATCACACGTCTGGTTTATTATTTGTCATTATGGTGTCATTCCATAAGAGCAGTGGGTTTTATATTGTACAAACTGTATATTCTATCCCCCTACACTAACCCTACTCCTAGACCCCCCTTTCAAAAATTATGTTTTGTTTTGTTTTTTTTTCTCAGAGAAGAAAGATAGCCTTCCAGGTTCAGGTTTACCTGAACGACTCACACACACACACACACACACACACGTACACAATAGTGGTTATTATAATCTAAATAAATCACTTATCGGGCAAAAAAATAATTAATACCTTCCACTCTTCTTTTGCTGTTCTTTTGAACTTTCCACTGATTATGGTGACCACAGAGATTCTTTACTCTTCTCGTATACAGACTCTGTGCCATCTGTGCAATTTGTGCTGGCTTGTATTTTGTACATTCATATATTTAGAAACAAGAGTGAACAATTTTGAATTATTGTGTGCATGAGACCTGCAAGCAGTGATTTATTTGACAAACCCAGCCTATCCCAACCCTTTGTTATGCCCAGTCTGTGCCCTTCACATTTATATTGAACATACTCAGTTTTAGATGTTCTGAACAGCTCTTTGTCTGTTTCGGAGGACAGCAGAAGGGGAACACTATCTCCAAACAAAGGATCTCCCACTGGACTTTGGATGTGATCCAAAGGACCTCTGCCTTTATGGCGGCTCTCCAGTTGAAAGAGCAGGTCTAGGTCTTGGACGTTGGAAGGTTACGAGGAGGAGAGGTGCATTTATTGTAACACGTTGGCTTGTTAGTATCTGCGCCCTTGTACAATCGTGATGGAGTCCAACAGTTGTGGCATTTAGGTATAGGGATCCCTAGTGTCATACAGTCGACACAACATCTGAGTGAATGACAGTAAGGGATTGTCTCGGTTATGTATGGTAACCCTCGTTCCCTGATGGAGGAGATGTTGTGTTCTTTATGCCACAACTCCTTCAGACTGCCTCTGAAAGGGTTGAGACGCTTCTCGACTCCTCAGAACATAACAAGTGAGCAGATGCCATGCTCACTGTCTTGAGCATTGTTGCCGGCTCTCGCACCTGGTCAGACGTCGGTTGAGGCTCAGGTTCTGGGCAATCCTCAGCACTGTCGCTCTTTTTTGCAATGGCTAGTTGGTCCCTGCGGGCTCTGGCTGATGCTCTGCACAGTGGGGTGATGGTAGGCTGGGCTCTGGTTCTGGAGTGGGGCTGGTGTCGTCATCCGCTAGTCTGATGGTTATGAACGATCCACATGACACCAGCACTCACTCGACATTGTCCATGAAGCTCCTTCGAAGGGCCCTTCCCGGACAACTGTGCATGTTAGTGGTGTTAAGTCCAGTGTACAGGAGCATGCTTAGGCAGTTGTCCGGGAAGGTGGTCCAATGTGAGAGATCAAGGAATTCTTCCAAATGCTCCTCGAAGGAGTGGTTCCCCTGCTCCAGGCAAAGAAGGGTGACGGTGGTGAAGTGATTCATGTAAAAAAAAAAAAAAAAACTGACAGAAACCAGAAAATAAATGGAGGCAAATTCACATTTTTTTTTTGTTGGCCGGGTCTTTCCTGTCCTGTCAGACAAAATACCGTGCTAAAGTGCACTCTTCAGTTGTGCTGTATATCATTTTACCAAAGTGCAAAAGAAACTGAACATGCAACCTGTGAAATAAAAGTGAAGTACCAATAAATCACATAACTGGTACTTCATGTGTTAGCTTTGAAGGATTTGCATGAAGGTATGATAGTCACTCTATTTATGAGCAGTTTCCATTTTTTATTAACAGTTAATTTTAGTATTGTGTATTCACCATGGTAACTGTTGTTCCCTTTCTGTCGCTCACTCCGACGTTGTGTCGTGTACGACACTAGCGGTCGCTCTTGGGAGCCCAAACACCTCTTACATCATGAGAAAAGGCCAATGAAATTGGGTGTACAGAATTTGCATAGCTGGCCACGCCCCGGACATTCAGGTATAAATAGGCCAGTGTGGCATCTGCTCACTTGTTCTGCAAGAATGGCTAAGGCCCCGCAGCAAGCCGGACCTGCAGCCAGACCCATCCAACGGTCCAGTTCTCGCAGGAAGGTGGCACCACTAGCTCGTCAACAGGCTACAAGGTCATGCCACTCTGTCTGATGCACATGAGACCGCTGCAGCACTGGCTTCATACCCGGGTCCCAAGATGGGCATGGCGTACACATCCTGTGAACATCACACCTCTGTGGTGCAGACCATTCAGTCCCTGAGAAAACATTTAATTTCTACAGGCGGGGGTTCCCTTAGAACAAGTGTCCAGACGCATCGTTATCATGACAGATGCATTCAAGATGGGCTTGGGTGCCGTATGCCATGGGCATGCAGGGGTCTGGAAGGGCCCTCGGCTGCATTGGCATATCAATTGGCTGGAGTTGCTGACAACTCTTTTGGCCTTGAGGTGGTTTCGGCCTAAGATTCAAAGGCAAACATGTGTTGGTCCGAACAGACAACACAGTAACTGTAGCGTACATCATCCACCTCCTTTCGCATGTTGCAATTGCCCGCCATCTCTTACTCTGGAGTCAGCACAGACTCAAGTCTCTGTGTGCTACTCTCATCATGTGGCTGATTCCCTCTCATGACAAGTTTCGTTCCAGGGCGAGTGGAGGCTCCACCCTCAGACAGTCCAGTTGATTTGGAGTCGATGCCGCCAGGCACAGGTAGATCTGTTTGCCTCACTGGAATCCACTCACTGCCACTCGAGGCCCCCCTCGGTAAAGATGCACTGGTACACAGCTGGCTGTCTGTGAAGCAGGCAAGGGTCGGTGAACGGCGAACATAATCCAGGGAGAAAGGCAAAAGGGTAATCCGATAAACAAGCAAGATATCCACAAGGCAGGTGGTGAGACAGACGGGTGATGGGAAACGTAGTCCGGGGTGTAATGCAACAGTCTGTGTAGTGTGAAATGTTAATGAAATGCACAGCGACCTCTGGTGGCAGGCAGACCAGACAGGAATCATAACAATATTATATACAAATAAAAATATTTTGTACATAAACATATTTCTCTTAAATATATACGTTAATCTGTGTGTATTACACGCAGTACACACACATATATTAGGCAAACTCAAACTTTTATTTTGTATGAGATTAATCACAATTAATCGTTTGACAGCCCTAATTTACATTTACAAAATTTACTTATGAAAAATTGAGAATAACAATAGAAAGCTCAAAAAAAAAAAAAAATGAATAAATTCCTAAAGCAATAATTACAACAACAACAACAACAACAACAACAACAAAAACAAAACAAACAACACTCACACATCATCAGCATGTCTAGTATAATGAGGTACTGTACGTGTAGTATTGGAGTCCCAGCTGCTCCAGGAGGCATTTCTGTGTGGAGTTCTCTGTGCTTCTCACACAATCCAAATACATACAGGACAGGTGAACTGGAGACTGTGAGTGTGAATATGAATGTGTGCATGTTTATCATCCCTGTGATGGACTGGCCAAAAAGAGGACATATGGCCTGGCTTTCAGATGAAATTGCAGTTAGCTGTGTTTGGAATTATTATGATTCAATTTCATAGCAAATAAGACTTTATACTGTATGTGCTTTTCTCAGTTAGCATTTAGCAGTGTGTTAGCATTTTAAAAATGTGCTGAAAATGCGTATAGTGTTTTGCAGGTTGTGGACTATAAATGACAAAAGTGTTCATGAATTTTGAGAAATGTGGTCACTGAATGCATTTTATCCGAAAGCAATAAAAGTTTTAAAAATGTGGCTTCAGTATTGAACAATGCTTGTTATCAATTGAAAACAAACAAACAAACAAAAAAAAAAAAAAATGTAAGCGTGAAAAGCAACCACCCAATAAGCATTACAATAATCTAACCTAGAGATCATGAACGCATGAATTAACATTTTTGCATTTGACATTAAGAACATACAGTGCCCTCCACTAATATTGGCACCCTTGGTAAATATGAGCAAAGATGGCTATGAAAATAAATTCTGCTTTGTTATCTGATCTTACATTCAAAAAATTCACAAAATGCTAACCTTTCATTGAAGTAAAACAATTAAAAGTGGGGGAAAACTTACATTATGAAATAAAGGTTTTTCTCTAATGCATGGTGGGCACAATTATTGGCACCCTTAGAAATTATAATGAGTAAAATATCTCTGAAATATATTCCCATTCATATTTGCATTTATTTAACACACTAGAATGACTAGGATTATAATATTGTCCAGCCATGACTTCCTGTTTCACAGGATTATAAATATGAGCACAAAGGCTAAATTCCCTTAATCATCCATCACAAGGAATTAGGAATGCACCGATACCGAGCTCCTGTACTCGTACTTGTACTCGTTAAAATGCCCCGATACCAAACGCCAATACCACATCATGTGACAAGTGCCTATGCAGGCAAAGAAACACAGACAACAAAACAACAGACAGCAGAATGGAGTCATTAGAGATTAAGGATGTCTACGAAGTATATGTATGCAAGTAATATAATAATGTTAAATATTCAGTATTAAGCTTGTATAACTGATAGGCAAAGCAGGCAGATTGGATTGAGCGCGCGGCGGCCAAGATGTGCGGGCTTGTCGAATTAATATCCCGCCTTGACATAACTGGAAAGTTTGTAGTTCAGTAAGATATGTCAAAAACAATTGAAGTAAATCAATGCACAAGTTATTTAACGGAGAGAGAGCGCGAGAAAGAGAGAGAGAGAGCGCGGCTGTTGCTTGATCTTTATTGATGTTTCGCATATTTAGCACATGCATCTTTTGGATTAAAACAAATTCGTAAATATAAAAAAAGTTATAGGGGCATTCGCTATAAACATCATTTATTTTCAACCTTAAGCATACACGACTGTCCGGCGAAAGTGAAACTATAGCAGCCTGTGTGAAATGCGATAGGCAGTACTGTACTTGCACATGTTTTGCTTGCTTCACAAGTGTTTCTGCATTATTTAAGTCGCTTTGGATTATAGCCCAAATAGCAGCATATTTCAGATGAAAAAACACGACTTGTATTTCTGAAAATATCAGAGTTAGGAGATTCATAATGAGTGGCTCGCGTGATTACAGTACTGAGCCGCTGCAATGGAGCAGTTTAATGGTATTAAACTGAAGATGATGTACCATAGAGCAAGACAAAAAACAGTGAAAGTAACAAAACACATTTTAAAGGCCATAATTAAGTGTAAAAATAAAAATAACTAAGGGATATATAGTCAACCCAAAAATTATTCAGAAAGCATATATATACCATCTTTTGATCCTTTTTTTATTTTTTATTTTTTATTTTTTATTTTTTTTTACTAGTGGGTGCAGGACACAGTTTATGATAATGTGATCTAAATAAATTTTGGTTTGACTGTATCTATTTGATAAATGAAGTTGATCAACTAACATTATACATATTCTTTTAGTTTCTGTACCCTATATTGTACAAATCTACCGATAAATTTTAAAATATCGGTATCGGTACTCGGAATCGACAAGTACCAAAAATAAAAGTATCGGTATCTGGCGAGTACTGGAAAAAGTGGTATCGGTGCATCACTACAAGGAATAAAACAAAATAATATAGTTCTGATGTGCAGAACAAGATTGTTGAGTTTCACAAAATAGAAAGTGGCTGTAAGAAAAGAGCTAAAGCATTGAAAATCCCACTTTCCATAATTAGGACAATAATTAAGAATTCCAATCAACTAAAGATGTTACAAATCTGCCCAGAAAAGGCAGAATTTCAAATGGGACTGGCTTCTGTGGTCAGATCAAACTTAAAAAATAGCTTTCTGATGGGTTTGGTACAAAACGTACCCCATGCTCACAGTCAAGTATACTGCTGGATCTTTAATGTTGTGGGCTTATTTTCCTACCAGAGGTTCTGAACATCTTTTTTTTTTTTTTTTACTTCAGTGATAGGTTAGAATTTTGTTAATTTTTTTAATGAAGTATTAAAAGGATAAACAATGCAGATTTATTTTCACAGCCATCTTTGCTTGTATTTACCAAGGGTGCCAGTATTAGTGGAGGACACTGTAGGTTGTAATTTAGATATATTTTTGAGATGGAAAAATGTGGGTTTACAAATTAGAAATATTCAAAGGAAAGATTGCTATCAAATAGCACACTAGGTTCCTAACTGAATACGAAGAATTGACAGAGCAGCCATTAAGTGTTATACAGTTTTCTAGGTTATTACATGTAGAGGTTTTTTAGTCTGATAATTAACACCTCTGATTTGTTTTTTTTTTTTTTTTTTTTTTTTGTTTGTTTGTTTGTTTTTTTCAAAATTTAGCAGTAAGAAATTATTAGTCATCCAGTTTTTTATATCAACTATGCATTCAGTTTTTGCAAATTGGTATGCTTTGGGCTGCTCAGAAATATAGAGCTGAGTGTCATCAGCATAACAGTGAAAGCTAACACCATATTTCCTGATGATATCTCCTAAAGGGTAATATGTAAAGTGTGGGAAAAAAAAAAAAAAAAAACGGTCCTAGTATCAAGCTTTGTGGTACTCCATACTGCACTTGTGATGGGTCATCATCATTCACTGCTATGAGTTGATGGTGGTCAGATAAGTATGATTTGAACCATGCCAATACACTTTCACTAATGCCAACATAATTTTCTAATCTATTCAAAATATGTTTTGGTCAGTAGTGTCAAATGCAGCACTAAGATGCAGTAGTACTAACAAAGAGATTGGATGATAAGAGCAGGTGATGTGTAACCCCAATGAGAGTGGTCTCAGTAATATGATATGGTATACTGTAAATCCTGATTGGAAATCCTTACAGATACCATTTTTCTCTGAGAAAGAACCTATTTGTGAGGATATTCCCTTTTCTAGTATCTTTGACAGAAAAAGCACATTAAAAGTGTTAAAGTGTTAAACTAACGCTCACAGTGTTTATATAAAACTCTCTGCAGGGGGTTTTACTATGGGGAGATTTGAGATAAGTCTGTAATTAACTAATTCTATAGAGTTAAGTTGTGTTTTTTTTTTTTTTTTTTTTTTTTGTTTTTTAAATGAGAGGCTTAACAGCCAGTTTGAAGGTTTTTGGGACATATCCTAATGACAATGACAAATTCACAATATTCAGAAGAAGATCTATGACTTCTGGAAGCACATTTTATAGTAGCATAGATGGTAAAGGGTCTAACATACATGTTGTTGGTTTAGATAATTTGACGAGTTTATACAATTCTTCCTCTTTTATAGCAGATAATGAGTGGAACTGTTCTTCAGGGGATCTATAGCACACTATCTGATACAATACTGTAACTGATGGCTACATGGTTATAATTTTATTTCTAACGGTATCAAGTACAGTAGTTCATAAAGTCATTACTGCTGTGCTGTTGGGAAATGGCAATGTGCTAAGAATTAACTGAGTTCTGTGACATGAGGCAGCTAGCAGCCTGACCTAGGCCCCAGTTAGGCCAAATTCCAATTCTACCCCTTACCCCTACACTTTCCCCTACCCTTCCGTTTGGCGCGTTCACGTGTAGGGGTAGGGGTGTCTCAATTCTCTTTTGGTTGGAGGGGTAGGGGGAAGGGGAAGGGCTAGATAGCCCTCCAAACGAAGATTTTTCGGGACCTCACTTCAAACGAAGGGCTAAGAGAAATTTCCAACATGGCTGCTCACTCGAGCAAGCAGACCCATAAATGTAAGTAATTTTTGCCATTAATAAGGATTTTTATGACAATTTTTCATTATATGTATATTACCTTCAGTCTTGTGTTTGTGTTTACGGTGATGTTCTGTAAAGAAACGTTTGCAAAAAAATCGCTAAAGTTTGCTAGCGGATAGCACTGACTGCACGATATTAGAAAATATATTTTTATCTACAGGGCTCGAAAAACCCAAAAAAATTTAGGAGCACCAAATGAATATTAAGGTTGTATTAAATACAACTACACAACCTATAGCCTACAGCCTATATATGTTATGTAGTCTAATTTGCGCACATTGGGGAGTCGCTCTCTAAACGTGGGGTATTAAAATTGCTTTTGAATGCTCGCGCGCGTTTTACTTTCGGTTTCGTTTTAACGATGGCGCTAAACTCTCGGCGGTGCTGAGCGTACATTCTACAATACAAGACTGAGTGAAACTCTGAAGCTGAGTTATCATTTGATGTGAATGTATGCCGCGTTGTACAGTATATTGAGACGGAGGCACCAGAATTGCGTCTGACAGAATGTGCGCTGTAGCACGAAATATAGTATATTTCTTCAAAAGCAGATTGTGGAGACATTTTATTTGCCACAATGAAAAATCGTCGTATCACACACCCCTAATTTCAATGTAGTTTACAAATCCGGAACAAAGGTTGGTTGAGAGAGAGAGAAAAAACGGCCAGTTCCGAGTTTCAGCGGAGCGCAGTGTCAGTGACAGGGAGTGATTGACGGCTAATATCTAAATTCTGCATTAAAGTTAAAAATGTACAGATCGAGTTTAATTAGTTGTGTAATGTTGGAGAAAACGGCGAAACTGTCACTGTATCCACGTATGATGACGTATGACAGTGTAGTAGTGGTGTCCCATTTCTTAGGGGAACATTTTTAACCCTTCCCCTTCCCACTTTGTTTCAAGGGGCAAGGGGAAGGGGCAAGGGAAGGGGCGAGGGGTAGGCAAAGGGGTAGAAAATAGAATTGGGATTGGGCCTTAGTCAATTACAAACTTGAAGATTATGTGCCATATTTCTAGAGAGAAAAGCAGCACCAAGTCTGGAGGGATGAAGACCATCTCTTTTCAACAGATCAGCTAATTAGGCTAAATAGGAAAAGGATCTGTTGTCCGCAGATGATTTTGAAATTCTAGGTATTATCAAATGGCCGAATTTTGAGACTGCAGTGGACGGACTGTAATGTGATAGGAGCTCACTCAAATACTGAGGAACTAAGTAATTAGCAAGATTTTAAAAAAAGTGTACAATGTTTAACAGGAGGCCAACGCAGTGTAGACAGAACCATGCTAATATGGTCATACTTCCTGGCTCTAGTAAAAACTCCAGCTGCTGCATTTTGGACCAGATGTGTTTAAGAAGTACAGATTGCAACCACCTGATCACAGATCTAACAGTTTTTAAGGCTTTTCTGGAGGAGATGATGTTTTAACTTCTTGCAATACGAAATACCTCTAGTTTTGTTTTCTTCTAGCTGCGCTCCATTTTCCGGGCTGCTGCTTGCACGAATTTTGCTTGCATTGATCAAAGTCAGTGTTTTTTGGGGGGTGGGGGGATAGAATAGAGAGTTTGGATCAAGTTGGGCAACAGGTCATTCCACCAACAGGGAGCGGTTATGGTAAAAGTCAGTGAAAGTGATTTTGTGCCTCTTTGGGATGCCACTACAATGTGCCATTAACTTGCAGAATGGTCATAATATTATATATATATATATATATATATATATATAAAAACAGCCCTGACTCATCAAGGATGGACTTTGCTAGACCCCTGAAGATGTGCTGTGGTATCTAGTACCAAGTTGTTAGCAGCATGTCCCTTAAGTCCTGTAAGTTGCGAGATGGGGCCTCCATGGATCAGACTTGTTTGTTCAGCATTAACTTTTTTAGCAATTTGAGCTACAGTAGCCCCACACGGGTCAGCCTTCGCTCCCCACATGCATCAATGAGCCTTGTCCGCCATGACCTTGTCGCTGGTTCACCACTGTTCCTTCCTTAGACCACTTTTGATAGATACTGACCACTGCAGACTGGGAACACCCCACAAGAGCTGCAGTTTTGGAGATCCTCTGACCCAGTCATCTAGCCATGATAATTTGGCCCTTGTCAAACTCACTCAAATCCTTACACTTGCCCATTGTTCCTGCTTCTAACACAACAACTTTGAGGACAAATTGTTCACTTGCTCCCTCATATATCCCACCTACTAACAGGTGCCATAATGAAGAGATAATCAGTGTCATTCACTTCACCTGTCAGTGGTCTTAATGTTATGTCTGATCAGTGTGTATGTGTATATCAGAGGTTGCGTTAGACTTTAACATTGCCCGTCATTTTGATGGACAGGATTGTAAAAATTCCGCCAAAATCTATTATTACCCGTCATTTTAATTTTCATATTTTAATTATAATAACACATTTAATTGCTTTTATTTTTGTTCACATTTTACATAAAATAAACACAATTGTACAATATACAATTGCACAAAAGGCTGCAAATACACAATTTAATTTAACTGTTCTAGCCATGACAGTGTAGGTCCGCTGCAAATGTGCTTTTCCAGTAATGATGTGTGTACTAAACTTTTATTAATTACATTATAATTTTATGTAGCCTGTATGAGAGAACGAGGGAGACGTGAAGCGAGCGGCTCCATATGCAAGCTTTTATTAAATAACAAAGGCGAAGACATGGTCACAAACAGGGTCGGACAATAGCAAACAGGTACAATGTAGGCAAGACGTAAGAGTAGTCCGTGAAGCAGGTGAGGGTTGATGAATGGCGAACGTAATCCAAGGGGCTAGGCAAAAGGGTAATCCGAATAAACGAGCGAGAGATCCACAAGCTGGCCGGCGAGACAGACAAAACTAGATGACCAGGCAAGAACGGTGAACTATAGAAAAAAACACAATATGATACTACAAACCAAAACTCCATAATACAAAACACCAATACTCGGCGAGATGCAAGGGGAAGTCCGAGGCTTATATAGAGCGTCTAATTGGATACAGGTGTTCGAGCAATCAGCGCAATGGTTGATGGGAAACATAGTCCGGGGTGTGATACAACAGTCAGTGTAGTGTGAAATGTCAGTGAAATGCACAGGCGACCTCTTGTAGCAGGCAGACCGGACAGAATTCATAACATAGTCGAAGTGGTTCCAGTCATATTTCAAGCAATTCAAAACCATCATGGCAAACAATGTGCATCTAAAGTATTTCTGAAAGAAATTTCTGAAATTTTTTTTCTTTCAGAAATACATATATATATATATATATATATATATATATATATATATTGTTTGTTTTGTTTTGTTTTGTTTTTGTACAGAAGTGACAGTTTTTGCAATTGTGCCATATTACAGTCAAACCTAAACGTGCTGTTATGTGTGTTATATGTGTGTGTACGTCTTTTGTTCTCCCTCATGTTTGTGTTATGGTGTCACTCCTTCATTTCTGTATGTGTTCCACATTGTTGCTGATCTGTGTTTGACAAATGGGGGTTGGGTGAGGTATGTGTGTGTGAGCATGTGAACCTTTTTTTTTTAAGTATCATTTTTATCCCCTCCCCCCATTCATTTCCTGTGTGGGGTCAAAAACCACAGAACATCCTGAGTGTGACATTTTTTTTTTTACACAAATATCATTACAGTTTTTCTGCAGATATAGTAAGTGTGAGAAAAGTCATCAAGTCTAATGCCATTTAGATGAACATTGTTTTAATTTAAGCAAATGTAATTTGAGGTCACAAAATACCGGAACACTGCATAAAGGCTAGACTACTCTGGATTCACTAATGACTATAAATGACTATAAATGACAATATAAAGTTGGACTATCTAGGTAATCATGTAAAAGCAGCTACTTTCACAAGCAGACTTTTAACATTCTTGTGAGGTTATTTCCTAGTTATAGCAATAGCAAATTATAAAATGTAATTTCTCTGTTGTTACTGTAGGGTTCAAGGATGTTTGGAGCAGTTGGGGCATATTCCTGGTCAGGAGGAATAGTGCAGGATCTCACTCACCAAATGCTCAATTCATCATTCATTAATGCCACAAACATGGAGGAGGACATTAGAGATTCCTATTTGGGTAAGGTGTCATTCATTAACTGATTTATATATATATATATATATAAACCACATAGCATACTTGAAAGTTACAGTAGGGTAAAAGAAATTGGAATGGAATGAGAGTGTAAATATGAGTCAGATGACATTGTGTCTACTGCGTATCAGAGTGTGCTAACCACAAGTCAAAGCCCAACAATACATTTGTATATTACTGTAATTTAACAATAGCACCCTTTAATATGAAAAGTTTTTCACTTTTCTCTAAATATTACAGCATGTGTTTTTTTGCTGATGTGTTCATTCTAGTCATTATAAGACTTATTTCAATGAGTAGTCTCATTGTGGTAACACATTTGTTTCACAACTAACAGCAGATGTTTCCATATCCTGAAATGCATTTGTGAGCAGTTGCATATATGTTGCAGATATCACCAGAGATATCACACATGTTCTATTTTCTATTTTTCTGTAACCAGTTCTATTTTCTGTAAATCCACTTTGTTGTATTGTGAAAGTCAAGTCAAGTCAAGTCAAGTCTTTTTTATTATATAACACTTTTAACAATACAGGTTGTGTCAAAGCAGCTTTACAGTATTAAATGAAATAGTGTGTCAATAATGCTAAAGGACAACAGTAAACACTCAAATTTCACTTAGAGGCAATTAATTTCTGAATTCTGAATCATCTAGCTCAGTTCGTTTGAGTTTGAACTTCCAAAATGCAGTTTAAATGCACCTTAAAACAATCCCAAATGTTGTAGGAAGAAGGGTCTTATCTAGTGAAATAATCAGTTATTTTCATAAAAATAATACAATTTATGTACTTTTTAATGTCAAACGCTCATCTTGTCTCACTCTGCCTGAACTGTTTTTTTTGCCGTTTAATGACAGTTAGGGTATGTTGAAAAACTCCCAACTCATGTTCTCCCTCAACTTCAAAAATCATCCTATATCGCTGTTTTACCTTTTTTGTTAAGGGTGTTTGATCTTCTTTGCATGTTCACTTTGCAAAGACTGGGTCGGTACTTCTGCAGGAATGTAGGAAGATTTTGAAATGATTTTTGAAGTTGAGGGTGAAAATATTATTGGAGTTTTTCTTCTTACGATGCAACAAGTACATTGGCTGTTATGAGAAGTGTTCTCGGTTCCAGTTGACCTAATTAATGCAGGCTAACAATCCTTTAACATATTTGAATTATGTGTTAATGTATTATGTGTAAGCCAGGTTAAAGAGATGGGTCTTTAATCTAGATTTAAACTGACATACTGGGTCTGCCTCCTGAACAGTGTTAGGTAGATTATTCCAGAGTTTGGAAGCTAAATAAGAATAATTTTGATAATTCTAGGTATTATCACATTAACAGAGTTTTAGAGAATGCAGCGGATGTGAGGGACTGTAATGTGATAAGAGCTCACTCAAGTACTGGAGTGCTAAACCATTCAGGGCTTTATAAGTAATTAGCAAGATTTTAAAATCTATAAGATGTTTAATAGGAAGCCAGTGCAGTGTTGACAGAACCTGGCTAATATGGTCATACTTTCTGGTTCTAGTAAGAACTCTAGGTGCTGCATTTTGGACCAGCTGGAGTTTGTTTATTAAGCGTGCTGAACAACCACCCAATAAAGCATTACAATAATCTAACCTTGAGGTCATAAATGCATGCATTAACATTTCTACATTTGACATTGAGAGCATAGGTTGTAATGTCGATATATTTTTTAGATGGAAAAATGCGGTTTTGCAAATGCTAGAAATGTGGCTTTCGAAGGAAAGATTGCTATCAAATAACACATCTAGGTTCCTAATTAACAAGAATTGACAGAGCAGCCATCAAGTATTAGACAGTGTTTAAGGTTATTACATGCGGAAGTTTTAGGTCCGATAATTAGGTCTGATACTGCTAAATTTTCAGAATTTAGCAGTAAGAAATTACTCGTCATCCAGTTTTTTTATATCAACTATGCATTCTGTTAGTTTTTCAAATTGGTATGTTTCACCAGGCCGCAAAGAAATATAGAGCTGAGTATCATCAGCATAACAATAAAAGGTAACGCCATGTTTCCTGATGATATCTTCCAAGGGTAACATGTAAAGCGTTAAAAGTAATGGCCCTAGTACTGAACCATGAGGTACTGCATACTGCACTTGTGATCGATATGATACCTCTTCATTCACTGCCACGAACTGATGGTGGTCACATAAGTACAGTTTGAACCACTAATGCCAACATAAGTTTCGAGTCTATTCAAAAGAATGTTGTGGTCGATAGTGTCAAATGCAGCACTATTAGAGAGATACAACCATGACCGTATGATAAGAGCAGGTCATTTGTAATGCTAATAAGAGCAGTCTCAGTACTATGATGCGGTCTAAATCTGAAAACTGGAAATCCTCACAGATACCATTTTTCTGTCAGAAGAAACATAATTATGAGGATACTACCTTTTCTAGTATTTTTGACAGAAAAGGGAGTTTCGAGATCGGTCTATAATTAATTAATTTGTTGGGGTCGAGTTGTGGTTTTTTAATGAGAGGCTTAATAACAGCCAGTTTGACGGTTTTGGGGATATATCCTAATGATAATGACAAATTAATAATATTCAGAAGAGAATCTATGACTTCTGGAAGCACCTCTTAGATGGAATAGGGTCTAACATTCTGTAACGCCAAGCCAGCAGAGGGAGCCATTACCCATGAACTGACTGTTGCTGCTCCCTCTGCTGCCTCGTTGGTTACTTCCTGTTTAGTAGCCATAAAAGGAGGCCTACACCAAACAGGAGGCGCGAAGTATTGTTTTGCTCTTGCGGACTCTACCAAGCGTTTTTTCCCTGTTTTCATTGCCCTGTTTTTGTCATTGCCACGGTTTTGTTTTATTGCCATAGTTTTGCTTTTTGTTTCTCGCCATAGTTCTGTCTAGTTTTTGCCATTCGTCCTTTGCCTTGTTTGTTACTTTTTGGACTGCTCTCTCTGGTTTTTGGACTGTGCCTGTTTTGTGGACTATGATATTGTTTTGTCTTCGACACCACTGTCTGTTTGGATACCGACCCTGCCTGTATTGACCACGATCTGTTTGAATAAAGCCTGCACTTGGATCTTACATGCTTCCAACAAGTCCCGCCTGTTTACACATTCATGTTGTTGGTTTAGATGATTTAACAAGTTTATACAATTCTTCCTCTCCTATAGTAGAGAATCAGTGGAATTCTTCCTCAGGAGATCTATAGCACACTATCAGATGCAATACTGTAGCTGACGGCTGCATGGTTACAATTTTATCTCTAATAGTATCGATCTTGGAAGTAAAGTAGTTTATAAAGTCATTATTGCTGTGCTGTTGGGAAAAGTCAACGCCTGTTGGTGCCTTTTTTTTCATTAATTTAGCCACTGTATTGAATGAATATCTAGGGTTACGTTTGTTTTCTTTTAAAAGAGATGAAATGTAATCAGATCTAGCAGTTTTTAATGCTTTTCTATAGGATAGGCTACATTTCACACCATGAAGTACGAAATACCTCTAGTTTTGTTTTCCTCCAGTTGCGCTCCATTTTCCGGGCTGCTCTCTTTAGGGTGCGAGTGTGCTCGCTATACCACGGTGTCAGACTGTTTTCCTTAATTGTCCTTAAGCAGCATAAAGGAGCAACCGTATCTAAAAAGTGCTAGAAAAGAAAGTTAGTTTCTGTCACAACATCAAGTTTTTCTGAGCTATTGAATATGCTGAGGAATTAGATAAATCAGGAAGATTACTTACAAAGCAGTCTTTTGTGTTAGAAGTGATGGTTCTACCATACTTGTAACAAGGAGTTGAATTTACAGTTTTAGCTATATGGCTATATACACGAGACTAGATAATGATCTGAGATATCGCTTTGCTGCAGAATTTCAACCCCATTAACATCAATTCCATGTGACAGTATTAAACCTAGAGTATGATTTCGATTAAAAACTGTCACATGGAAAAGATGTTAACGCATTATAAAAAAAAAAAAATTTTTATTAGCTGAATCCAAATCACAGAGACCCTGGGTCAGCAGAACATCCTTATTGGCCATATGGAGCCATACATTTGTGGGTCGAATAGCAAAGAGAGATCTCCCCCCTCCTGTCATAATCACCAGACAGGATTCAGTTTGCAAGTGCAATATAAACAGTTTATTGTGAAAGATCCAGAAAACAGTGAGCGACATGTGAAGCAAGTGGATGGTCAGTCTCTCTGGATAGCACAGGGATGTGAGTAGGCAGCCACACATCTGATGAACGATCCAAGGGAACGAGGAAAACCAGAAACAGGGTCCAGGCAAGGAATTCCGGGAGATGAGAGACTGGAACACGCACCTACACACACACTAACGGAACCAATGATCTGACAACACAGGACGGAAAACACAGGTGTTAAATAGCTGAGCTAACGAACAACAGCTGGCGCAATCACACTAACAATCACACACACACAGAGAGAGCGAGAATGAGTCTGTGAACCCATGAACCGTGACACCTCCCCTATGTAAGGCACTGTTTTTAAAATGCAGCACATCAGTAGCTTCAAAAGACAAATACTCCAAATGTGTGAATGGTGCAACCCAACTAAACCGTGCATCCGCCAACCATGTGTGATGTGGGACCAGGGTCTCGAAGGGACAGACAGCGGTTGAAGAAGCCCCTCTGGGGGTCGATTGGAAATCTTACCACGAGCACACGCCGAACAGGCCAAAAAAAAAACCCGGAAGTCACGAGCCATAGAATGCCACCAGAATCGCTGTTTGACTAGAAAACTAGTACGATTTACTCCTGGATGGCAAGCTACGTTGGAACAGTGACCCCACCCAATGACGTCAGACCATAATCCCTCCGGCACAAACAATCGACCCGGTGGACACCCGGGCGGGGGCGTTACCCCTTCTAAGGCTGTGCCAAGAGAGTGTAGAGACAACAAGTCTCCCAGGTATAATGTTCTCGGGAGAGGGTCGGTGTTCAGAATGGTAGAAAATACGGGATAACACGTCGGGCTTGATGTTCTTAGAACCCAGACCGTGGGAAATGGAAAAATTGAAGTGGCCAAAAAAAAGTGCCCACCAAGCCTGCCTGGAGTTGAGTCGTTTGGCAGATCTGATGTACTCTAGGATCTTGTGTTCGGTCCAAACAATAAAGGGTACCCCCAAACCCTCTAACCAGTGATGCCACTGCACAGGGGTGCATTTTGTTGTCCGAGGCAGAGCGCTGGGAAAGAACCGCACCTACCCCCACATCCGACGTGTCGACCTTCACCACAAACTGACGTGTAGGATCAGGGGCCAGGAGGATTGGAGCCGAAACAAAGCGGCTCTTGAGGTTGGTGAATGCAGAATCAGCTGCACTGGACCACCCGAATGTCGTTTTGGCAGAGGTCAAGGCGGTCAGAGGCGAGGCTAGTTGGCTGAAATTGCGAATAAAACGGCGGTAGAAATTGACGAACCCCAGAAACCTCTGCAGGGCCTTGCGGGAATCTGGAGTTGGCCAATCCACAACAGCCTTAACCTTGTCGGGATCCATGTGCACCCCCTCGGACCAGAAGATATATCCCAAAAATGGAACCGACTGTGCATGCAAGACGCACTTCTCCGCCTTGACAAAAAGCCAATTCTCTAGCAGCCTCTGGAGCACCTGCCTGACATGCTGAACATGTTGAAGAAGAGAATATCAATATGTCATCCAGGTAGATATATATGAACTGATCAACCCTATCTCTCAGCACGTCATTAACGAGTGCCTGAAAAACCATACATCCGATAAACGATCCAAGGGAACGAGGAAAACCAGAAACAGGGTCCAGGCAAGGAATTCTGGGAGATGAGAGACTGGAACATGCACCTACACACACACTAACGGAACCAACGATCTGACAACACAGGACGGAAAACACAGGTGTTAAATGAGCAAATGAGCAACAGCTGGCGCAATCACACTAACAATCACTGCCACGGCCACACTCCCAACACACACACACAGAGAGAGCGAGAATGAGTCTGTGAACCCATGAACCGTGACACCTCCCCTATGTAAGGCACTGTTTTTAAAATGCAGCACATCAGTAGCTTCAAAAGACAAATACTCCAAATGTGTGAATGGTGCAACCCAACTAAACCGTGCATCTGCCAACCATGTGTGAAAGCAGATCAAACGTGTGTTCTGCTTCTGGAGCTCTATCAAGTGATAAACTGCACAAGTCACTTGATCCATTTTGACTGGAATAGAAATTTTAGTTTGTTTTTAGGTTGTTTTCATAATTGCTGCATGTGTTTTCTTATTATTATTTCTATATTTTATTATTATTTATTGCTTTTACAAACCATATCCATGGTAACAAGGAGCATGGTTTTACTGTGACTAAGATCTTATTAATAGTTAAACGTTTTTATCATTCTAATGGATTTTAATTGAAGTAAATAGACCTTTTTTTTGTGGAACATAAAAGAACATTTGAAAAATGTCTGTGTTCTTTCTTTCTTTCTTTCTTTGTCTGCTAACTGTATTTGCAGTTTAATTAGATCTATAATTATTTGTTTCTGTCCTTTTTCATTTACCAATTTGTTTGCTCAATTTTAAGGCCCCAACTACAGCAAAAACATTCATAGGAGGGAATTTTAGCCACTGTCTAGCCCTGCTTTTGAACCCTGAATATACTACAGCATGCAACAAACAAAAAACAAACAAACAAACAAACAAACAAAAAAAGAATAAAGAAAAAGTTTTTTTTTTTTTTATAGTAGATTTTGATATAGTGAAGTAATTACACTCTGTGCTGCAGGTTACTCGGTTGCTGTGGCATCAGTGAATGGTCATGTTGTGTACTTCGCGGGAGCACCAAGGCATAGACACATAGGGCTGGTGCTGGGGTTTACACAGAACAATCGGAACCACAGCTGGACCATCAGTCACAGGATATATGGATCACAGGTTTAAAGTTAATTATGTCTTATACACAATATCAACCATACACATTATATATAACATATATTTATTAGGATTGACACAGATGGCGTGTGTTTTTGTGTGTGTGTGTGTGTGGGGGGTGTCTAGAGGAGAGAGAGAGAGAGAGACTCCTTCAGTACTTTTATTTATATACTGTATACTAACACATTTAACACAGTACTCTCCCCCATCTTTAAGCCTTTCATACTTTCTTTTGTTCATCTTTTCTCTTTTTTATCTATTATTTTATTTCTAATTTGTTTGTCTCTGCAGCTGGGCTCATATTTTGGGGCAGAATTGTGTGTGGTTGGTGTTTCTGAGTTGTTAGCAGTCGGAGCTCCGTTATATCATGCTCATGGAGTGGGAGGAGAGGTTCGGATATGCCCACTGAACACTACAGTAAGATCAATACACACACAAAATAGATATATAAATACAGAAGTTGATCAATATACACTATTTACTGTGTGGCACACATTACTTTGAACATAACTAATGGACTTTTTAAAACCTCCCAAGATCCAAGAACTCAACTGCTCAGTGATTCTCCGTGGGGTGGTGGGGAATGAGTTTGGCCGGTTTGGTACTTCTCTGGCAGCTATACAGGACCTGAATGGAGATGGCTTTAAGGAGTTGGCAGTGGGGGCACCTCAAGAAGAGAAAGGCAAGGGTGCCATCTACATATTTTTGGGACAATCAGGCGGTCTCAGAACAGAATACAGTCAGGTAAGAGACAGTTTTGTAGTCATTTGTAGTTATGCAACCTCTGTTGAAATAGCAGCTTCAGTTAGGCAAGCTGGTTTGTTGCTATTCCAAAGTGAACTGTGTAACTAGGTTGAACACAAGATGGTCAACAAGCCCATCCATGTCCCCACTTACAGTTGGTCAACTATCTCCAGACTGGACCAGAAAATAACATGGTGGAACAGCCAAAGAAAATAATAGTGCAGACAGAACATATAAATACGTTCTGTGACCCCTTTGTGGACCACAGAGGGTAAATAAACCATATAAAACATGAAAAATAACAACTTAATCTTATGTACAACTTAATCAATAATGTTATGTAGATTTGTACTTTTTTTTTTTTTAAATGCACTTGTATGTAGTGCACTTATCTAAAAAAGTACTGGGTAATACCTAGTGGGTTACCTATTTATCGCTAAACAAGTTGTTTCTGAAAATCGGTGCATCAAATAAAGCTGCTCTTTATTTACAGCATTGTTGATAATTTTAATTTTAGGTCTATAATTAATTGTATAAATTAATAGACATGTTAAAAAATATATAAATAAATAAAAATGAGGAGTAAGGTAATAGCTTAATCTTTATCCTCACAGCCCGTCATGCAGTGATGCACTATAAAATTACCGGTCACACTTTATTTTAAGGTTCAGTTCTCACTATTAACAAACCATTAACTATGATTTTTGCCTCAATAAACTCCTAATCTGCTGTTAATTAGTAAAGTAGTTGTTAAATTTATGCATTAGGCAGGATTAGGGATGTAGAATATGGTCATGCAGAATAGGTGCTTTATAAGTACAGTCAATAAAGTTTATAGTAGGCATGCTAATAAGTAACTACACTCTAAAAAGGGCTGGGTTAAAAACAACCCAACTTGGGTTATTTGGTAACCCAGTGCTGGGTAAATATTGCACAGAACACATGCCGGTGAAGGGCTACTGTTCACCATGTTAACTGCAAACTTCAGACTGTGGCCTCACGTTTCACTCGTAGCTGAAAGATGCCATGACTGACTCCAAAAACTACCCATAAACAAACAGTACTGACATTAGAGAACATATTTTAAGATTAAACTCAGTACTATAACGAATAAAATCCATTTATTTTATGCAAGGCAAAAGGCGTTTCCATCCTGCAAAAAAACTGCTGCTGACTCAGCTGACATCTCGTCCTTATGTTGCATTGCACAAAATAATACAATATACAGCACTTTAAAGATGTTATAAATGAAATAAAATGTATACAAACCTTTATTTAGCTGAAGAAGTTCAAATCGGCAGCACTGAGAACTGGTCTCTCCTGTAGAGGACTCAAAAAGCCTACACTCTGACTGACTGTAACTCAGCAGTTGGGTTGTTTCGTCAAAGACAGGCTCAACTCAGCGGCTGTGTAGAAAAAAATAATCCAGCATTAAAAACAGCTTAGTTACAAAAAAACTACCCAGAACCTAGGTAAAAATAAATAAATAAATAAATAAAAATAACCCAATAAAATGACACAAGAAGTTGCAACAAAAATTTGTTATATATATATAAACCCAGCACCTTGATAAAAATATTAAAAATAACCCAATAAAATGACCTAACGGGCTGAACCCAGGAAAAAAAAAAATCATGGTTACTACGCTTTTACTACAAGACCATGATTAATTTTCATAGTGCACAGAAATTAATTGTAATTTAAAACATAACGGTAGGCCTAACCTAATAATAATAACAGGCCTAATAAAAAGAAGAATGTAACAGGCCTGCGTTAATTGGAAATACTAAAGCCTCTTAATATTGGCAATATTTGATGCTTTTGACAATATCTCTGGTTATCATCGACACATGACACAACACAATTTAGCTCAGCACAGAGAGGTTATTGTACAGATGACCCCCGACCCTGCAGTGCCTGCCTGATATGCCTTTTCTTCCTCTTTTTCTCTCTTTCACATGTAGAGAGTGAGTGGAGCATCTGTGGGAGGTGGCCTGCAGTATTTCGGAGTTGCTCTTCACTCTGCAGGAGATCTGACCTCAGACGCTCTTACTGATGTAGTGGTGGGCTCTAGAGGTGCAGTTACAGTACTAAGGCAAGTGTGTGAATCTGACTGGCTGATGAACGTTCTATGGTGTGCAATTATTTTTGGAAATGTACAACAAACGTAGTTCCAGGCAGCTCTTGATCACATTACATGTCTATATTACTTCGCCACATGATTTAATTTATTTCAAAGGTCTTACAACAGAAAAATAACCAAAACCAACAACGACACTGGCCAAACAAATAAATACAATAAACAATGGGATAAAAACAACATTATTTCCACGTTTTTGCCACAAAACGTTTTATTATGTACGGAAAGCACATACTTTATTCCAGTCTCTCTTCCAGACGCACATACAGTTTGCACACACGTTAATATATCCGCTAATGTTGTTAGTGCTGCTCTGACAATTTGATCAGTTTCACTATTAGTAGAGACACTGCTGCCGATCACTTTTGGAGAGACTTTGTTTGTGTTTAGTTACATTGTTATGCCATTAGATGATGACAAGAGACTGCCTTTTTACGAGTAAGTCAGCAGCAGAGACTTTTATATTGAAAGAGACTGAAAAAGGATTGTAAACAAGGACGTTTTTTTTTTTTTTTACTTTCAACAAAATCTTGTAAGATGCAACCAACAAATGCACCAGCGTTGTTATCGGAAATCACCCTTAACAGTTGAAAACATTGTTTATTTTCCTCAGAGGACATTCAAACTAACATTTGTTCTGAATCTTGAGATTGAGCTTAAAATGAATACTTCATCAGATGCAGGTAATCACACTCAGTCAGTCCATGTTTCTCTCATAAAACTATACATAATACCGTAAGCATTTAATACAGAGATACAGTAAGCTTTCAATAAAGCACCTTAACATTCCTTTGTTACTAGTTCTAAAGTGACATTTTCTAATTATTAACGGAGACTGAGCTAATCTGTTAAACTGTCAACATGACATTTGACTCTGTGGTGAAATAATTCTGCATACAAAATATATTTTTAAGACACTCCGTGGTTGTGCTTATTCTTTTACTCACTTATGCCATCAAACTGTTGTAAATGCAGTATCACATTTGTAGTCATGTAATATCACTCTGTATTAGCATGGCTGTGACTACTCATGTGATATCGCTCATTTATCTTACATGTACCTTAATTTAGAAGGTAATATTAAAGGGGTCATCGAATGCCCATTTTCCACAAGTTGATATGATTCTTTAGGGTCTAAATGAAAAGTCTATAATATACTTTGGTTAAAAATTCTCAATGGTTGTGTAAAACAACACCCTTTTTACCTAGTTTATGGATTCTTATATACAGTGAGTGCTGTTAAACAAGAAACTCTCAACAGAAGAAAAGAAACCAAAGCAAAAGAGAGAAGTGTGATGATCTCCTCATGTTTTTAAAGGAGCAACTGGCATGCAAGCCAGAGCATGCTGGAATGCAAAAAGCATGACTAAGAGCATGGCAAAAAGTGTCAGCTAAAAGCATGTGTCACACCCCTGTGGACTGTTTCTGTGGTTTTTCCCTCTGTATGCCCTTATTTGGTCTTTCCTGTTCCGTCTTTAATTATTCCATCATTGTTTAACCGTTCACACCTGTCTCCCTCTGATTAGTCTGTGTATATAAGTTTGGTTCTGTCCCCATTGGTTTGTCGGTTCTTGTATTGTCACTCCTGGTTCACTTAAAGTCTCTTTGTGTCGTTTTGCATGTGGATTCCCTACTGTTCCTGTTTGTTCTTGCTCCGTTTTTATGGATTATAAAAATAAACTGTGTGTCCTGATTTCCTCGTCCCTACTCCTCATTCCCGCATATGACGCCCGTGACAGAAGAACCGACCGTAGACATGTTCTGGGCTGAGGAAATTCTGATGAACATTCAACAGGTGGAGAGGCCGTTGGAGCAATACGTGGAGGAATTCCTGAGCGTTCTACACCGGGTGAGTTGGAGCGATGCTATGATCAACGCGTGTTTTCAGATGGAGCTGAATGATGACAAATTGTTCTGTTCCATAACTCCTGACGATTGCCGCAGACCTGTAGCGGATTTTATCAACTATGTCCTTGCTCTTTGTAATTCCAATTTCTATGTCGATGTGGAAGATTCTAATCTTCCCCCCATCTGTAAACACGCTGCCGCTCCAGCTCACCACCAGCCAGCGTCCTCCACCTACTGCTCCAACGAGCTCACTCCATCCGGTCCTCCCTTGCTCACCCCAGTTCTCCAGAGCTCCTCCCTCATCCTCAGCCCAGAACCTGCGATCCGCTCCCGGACTCGGGCCGCTGCCTGCTCACAGACTCTGGCAGCGGCTAGCTCACGGACTCCAGCCACGGCCCCGCGCTCGAGTAAGCCTGCGACAGCTCTGGTATTATGGCGTCAAACATGGCAAGCCAAATAAGCCATAAGGACATTATGGACCAGTTGGGATTACTTTCTCCTTCATCTCCGCTGGTCCTGTCCAGCTCTCCTTCATCTCCGCTGGTCCCGTCCAGCTCTCCCAAGTCTCCGCTGGTCCCGTCCAGTCCTCCAGAGCGCCCTCCAGAGCCTGAGCTTCCTTCAGAGCTTCCTCCAGAGCCTGAGCTTCCTCCAGAGCCTGAGCTTCCTCCAGAGCCTGAGCGTCCTCCAGAGCGCCCTCCAGAGCCTGAGCGTTCTCCAGAGCGCCCTCCAGAGCCTGAGCGTCCTCCTGAGCGCCCTCCTGTGCCTGCGCCCCCCGAGCGCCCCCTGATCCACCATGATCCACCATGGCCACCATGGCCACCTGGACTGTGTACTCAGCCATGGCTTCCCGAGCTCCCTGATCCGCCATGGCCGTCTAGACTGTGTACTCGGCCATGGTTCCCCGAGCTCCCTGATCCTCCATGGCCACCTGGACTGTGTACTTGGCCATGGCTCCCTGAGCTCCCTGATCCTCCATGGCACCCCAGACTGTATGCTCCGCCGTGGCTCCCCGAGCTCCCTGACCTACCATGGCACTCTGGATTGTATGCTCCGCCGTGGTTCCCTGAGCTCCCTGATCCGCCCTGGAGGCGTACCTCCTCTCCCTCCTGTGTCTGCCCTGCACGAGCCTCCAGGCGCTTAAAGTTCGCTTAAAGTCTCTTTGTGTCGTTTTGCATGTGGATTCCCTACTGTTCCTGTTCGTTCCTGCTCCGTTGTATGGATTATAAAAATAAACTGTGTGTCCTGATTTGCTCGTCCCTACTCATCATTCCCGCATACGACGCCCGTGACAGCATGGCTAAGTGTCGTCATTCAAAAAGCGAAATTTGATGGTGTCCTGAGTTTTTAAACTGGGCTGCTGGACAAATCCCATATGTGTCCTGACCAATTAGACATTGTCTTAGCTCAGGATGTTGCTATGTTCTCCTCCCAATACATAAATCAACACATTATCTTATCAGTCACATGGTCTGAATTTTCCTGCTCTTGCAGAGCATAATTTGGACATAATCTCTATAACAAGAATATGATACATTTTACAAAGAATTCATTGATAGAAACATTTAAAGCATGAAAATTCGAACACTCACATAGTAAATGTGACTATAAACCTATAAACTATTCAATAGTTATTCAAAATGACATACTCAATGAGTGATCAGTACGTTATAGACAAATGTGTGGGTTACAGTACGTACATGATATGGAGTTATGCAATGGACTGCTTTTCATTTAGTCCTTTTTTTAAATTATTCTGGTGCATCTACATATGTAAATGCCTGTCAACCCTCACGTTTTTTCTCCTGATTATCCCGTATTTTACCATTCTATCCCGCTATCATCCCGTTTAAATATTTTCTAGTATTTCTCCTGTAATTTTAATATTTCTATAAAAAAAATCCCACTGGGGTATTTTATATGTTTGCTACATTTGCCTCCGGTAAAACTCCCGTAATTGTATGGCCCAAATCTTATATATATGAATAATCACATCAACATATTCCAAGGTTGTCCAGTTGCCAGATCTTGTATGAAATGCATCCTTTTCACACAATCGACACATACAAATTTCAACCAAGTTGTCCCCTTAACTTGGCAACCTACAACCCAGTGATGCTGTTGATATCTGCGCAGGTAGTACCGCTGGAAGAATCACTGATAGAAGTAGAAGGAGAAGACTCAGGTGGTACTCTGGTGAAAAAACAAAATATAAGAATACATGTAAATTGAGATATAACTTCCACTTCAAAAGGCTAAGGTTTATTTGAATAAATATGAGCGCTGCAAGTTTCAAGGTCAGGTGCTGCGCTGCTTTATTTACTGTGGCTATGAAGGAAACGGTTATATTCCTAGCATAAAGTGCCATCTGCTGGCAGAGAATGAATTAGCATTTTTCAATAAGCCTGTCTGCTCTGTTTAGACCAAAGATCAAGAGGTCTGGAAAGAGCCTGGTCTTCATCCTGGGTGGGGGAACCCACCCAACGAAGTCTCTACTAATGATTTCTCTCATGTGCTGGTCATGATGTGCTGTATCTTTGACCATTAATCTTGGTTACTTGCCCCAAATTTGACAGTCTTCTTCCTGAGTTGAAATTATCAATAAGTGTTCTCTTGTTTCAGACTTGTGGCGCCAGGGTATCATGGACAGATTTATGACATTGTCTGGTTATCCTGGGCCTCTTTGGCTCTTTGGGTTGTTTCAACAATGTTCTGATTGAATCTTAAATTGTCTGATTCACTCTGATACGCTACACTGTACAGCAGCAATTTTCAATTCCAGTCCTCATGCCTCCTTACTCTGCGTATTCCTTACGTGCCCTGCGACGTGGACATCACAGGGTATTCTGCCTTGATTCCAGTTCGAATCAAGCATATATGTTCCATTTAAAGGGCATTCAAGTGTGCAAGATGCAAATTTAAATTGTATTTCTGTCATGATAACTCTCTGAGGGATTGGCATGGTAATGTACATGACAATGTAAATGTATTTGGTCTTAGCGAAATAGACCTGTTACGCTGCTGGTGCTGCAGCAGAGCAAGTACTGAGACTGAAACTGGTTTGTCAGGCCAGAGAAGAACTGACTATGTGAGCCTTGGCTACCACATCGACCGGCTTAAAAATAGTGGCCTAAGACTATGTGAGCCTGGGCTATTACGCCGACTTGCTTAACTCTAATTACACGTGCACTATGTGTAATGTTAATTAACCAAATGGATATACGTTGCAATCCGATAACATAGATAAGATCCCCAGCAACCACCTGAGCAAATATCATATTTTAGTAAATTGCAAACTGCTGTTACTTTCTCCACTTCATCAGTCCCAGTGGCAGCGTAACAACTCGTTAATTTATGTTTGTGCAATGACAAGACAGACAAGTTAGCCGATACAAATGAAAGTTATCTGGGTTACAGAGCACAAAACTCCTGAGTGGGTTGACTTTAATGAACTGAAATAAAAGCAGAATATGAATGTTCTTTCTCTTTTTTCTCACTACACAGCAGTGGCGGCGTTTCACAGAACTATAGGGTATGGCAGTGGCGTAAGGGGATAGATAGGGGAAAATGACTTTTATGTATTTATTTGTTTAATTTTATTTATGCATTTTATTTATTTATATATTTTCCCCCAATAATTAAACACCTCGTCGTCGGAGTTGTTATTGTAGCTTTGTCAGACACTTGCACTTAACATTTTGTGAAAATTAAGCTCAAAAGGAGTTAACAGTGTTTTTGGGCAACAAATGACGGAGATCTGCGTTTTGTCTGTCATTAGAACGGCTGTACCAAGTGCATCGTATATGCTTTCATTAACTTAACAGGGGAAAACAGGGGTTAACAGGGGAACTTTTTTCCCCCCAAACTCTTCAAACACACAAAAAACATTAGCCTTTGCAAACATAGTGTTTGAGTAAAGAAAACACTGTACTTATTCATCCACCAGTTATTTATTTACCCTTGCATTGCAAACAAGTGGAGAGCTGTCTCCAGGCTGTGTGTGCTGCGCTTCATTCTGAATGAATGACAATTCTATTGATTGTAAAACATTCATATTCAGCTGTAGATGCACAAATATGCTAATGAAAATACACGTTTATTGCCATTCTTCAACAGGGAGTTTTGTTTTGTATATCTAAGCAAAATAAAATTGTTGTCCAGCTCCTGCCATTACCCATAAGAAAAAAGTAATTGCCCCTCTAAACTTAAAATCTATTTGTGCCACCTTTAGCAGCAACAACTTTTCTGATAACTTTTCAGGATAATTCATGTATACAGTGGTGGCCAAAATTATTAGAACACTACACTAGTACACTAGTAAAGTTTTATATATATATATATATATATATATATATATACAGTAGTCAACATTTGGGGCCCAATTTTAACGATCTAAGCGCATGTTATAAAGCACACGGCACGGGGCACTTAGGGCATGTCCGAATCCACTTTTGCTATTTTAAGGACGGGAAAAATGGTCGGCACACCCTGCGCATGGACTAAAACGGTTGTCCCTGTTCTCTTCATCGGTGTGTTTTGGGCAAAACGTTCTTGGGGGGTTGGGGGTTACTGGGCACCTTGCGCTGGGGCATTTACATCTGGAAGAGAACTTCATTACATTTTATCTACACTACATACTGTATGTGCTACGCTTGCATCATAGGAGAAAAAAAATGTAAGAAGGTTGAATGCTTGACAAGCTCCTGTCTCAACATCTCCACAGGCCTCTTCCTTTGTGGCTGGTGGTGTTGTTCTGAACCACCATGTCAACAATGCTCCTATTCCATTTAAAATAACCTGAATGTTCTGAACTTCAATTCTGAAAAAATGTTTGGATATTCACAGCAAATAACAGACGTTGTCCCAGGAGGACTAAAAATCAAAAGTACAACACCCCCATCAGCTTCTCTATAGAAGAGACCATGATTTTCTACATCTCCTTCCAACCCTTCCATCCTGTTGTCCACTTCCTCTCTGTCCATGTCTTCTTACAGTTTCTCCCCATGCTCATCCCACTACACCAATGCCCTCCTCTCTACTCAACTCTTATCACGTTCCTTCTCTTCCCTTCTTTTTTCACACCCTCCTTTCTGCTCCCTCTCTTTCTACCTGTTCCACTTCTTCTCTCTCATCAAATCCCTTTCTCTACCCACTTCACTGCTTTATAGACTTACACGTCTTTCTACACCCCCCTTTTTTTATTTATTATTCAAATAGGGTGTCATTTATTTTTTTTAACACCATATATCTCCATGATGTATGTGTGCTATCATGGATCAGAGGAGTAAAGAGGAGAGCAGTAAATTCCAGAAGATCTGGCAGAGGAGAGGCTGCTCTGGGCACTCAGGAGTGCTGAACAGCCACTTACGTCCTGGAGCTCACATGTCCGAAAACGTTGATGCAAATTTTCAAATAGATGTTATCTTCTATCTAACTAAGTGCATATTTGAACTATAAACAAGAACATTCTCGCCTGAAAACCTCTTAACATTCCGTGACACACAAAATTATTGTGGTTCTGGGCATCCACCATGACACTCCACCGCAAGTGAAGTGATACATTTACAAACGGTGATGGCTGTAGGAGTTTTGTTGGACTCTAATATGGAACTCTTATTAGCCAATCATATTCGAGGACCAGAAAGAACTGTTGTTTAATTATATACACACAGTATATAGAAAATCATCATAATAATAATAAGCACAAGTTAGGGGTGGGCGATATGGCAAAAATATCATATCACAATTTTTTTCAGGAAAATCACGATTCATGATTTTATCATGATTCCTTGTCATGTTGACTTTACTATTTAAAAAAAAAAAACATTTCAAGATAACAAAATATAAAATAAAAAAGAATGGCAGACATTTGGGCCAAAGTGGGTAAAGATAAAAATCTTTGTATTTTATATTTGTTTTTAGAAAATAAGAACAAATATATACATTACAAATACACATACATACAAATAAAACTGTAACGGGGAGTGAGAGGCGAGAGGCGAGAGGCGAGCGGATCCATTCCAATAGGACGAGGCAAAGACATGGTCGTACAGGCAGGGTGGAAACAGGAGCAAACAGGAATATCACAGGCAAGTCGTAGAGAATAATCCATAAAAAAACAAGCAAGAGTCCAGTAGGCAGGCGGCGAACAGTCAAAACGGGGAAGCCAGGCGAGGGAACTAAACACAGGGAACAAGGAAACTAGAAAACGCTAACAACAATAATCACAACAACAATACTCCGTGCTCTGCAATGGAAAGACCGGGGCTTTTATAGCGCGCCTGATTGGTCCCAAGTGCTGACGCCATCAGCGCGCTGCTTGACGGGAGATGTAGTCCGGGGTGTGGTGCAACAGTCAGAGTGTGTGGATAAGGAGAAAGCGACATCTGGTGTTGAGCGGACCGCGGAACACCGACCAGATTCGTAACATAGCCCCCCTCCAAGGAGCGGCTTCCAGACGCTCTAACCGAGAAACAGTCCTGGGGAGCAGTGGGAGGGCCAGGAGACTGAGGCAGAACCAGCAGGGCGGAAGCCCTCCAGGGCGGAGCAGGAGGCGCAGGAGCCCTCCAGGGCGGGACAGGAGGCGCAGGAGCCTTCCAGGGCGGAGCCGGAGGCGCGGGAGCCCTTCAGGGCGGAGCAGGAGGCAGAGCAGGAGGCGCCGGAGCCCTCCAGGGCAGAGCCGGAGGCAGAGCAGGAGGCACAGGAGCCCTCCAGGGCAGAGCAGGAGGCGCAGGAGCCCTCCAGGGCGGGACAGGAGGCACAGGAGCCCTCCAGGGCGGAGCCGGAGGCAGAGCAGGAGGCACAGGAGCCCTCCAGGGCAGAGCAGGAGGTGCAGGAGCCCTCCAGGGCGGAGCCGGAGGCAGAGAAGGAGGCGCCAGAGCCCTCCAGAGCGGAGCCGGAGGCAGAGCAGGAGGCGCAGGAGCCCTCCAGGGCGGAGCAGGAGACGCAGGGACCCTCCAGGGCGGAACAGGAACCCGCGTCATGAGCTGGGACCTGGGGAGAGCAGGGACAGAGGAGGCAGAGAGAATAGGGAGAGAAGCAGAGAGACCAAAGGATAACGCCGCCTCCATAGGAGGTTCTACAGTCCACGCTGACACCTCTGGAGGCATTGGCACAGCTTCTCTGACGGGGAAGGCCTCTAGAGCAGACTTGTGACCAGACGGGACCTCTGGAGCAGACTTGTGAACAGACGTGACCTCTGGAGCAGACTTGTGAACAGACGTGACCTCAGGAGCACAGTGTGCAGCCCACACACACCAAATGGCAACCGCCATTAAAGGAAGAGCAGTGGCGGGTGGCAGGACCTCTTTAAAGGTGGGTCTAGAAGGTGTTGATGCCACTGGGATGTTCGCTGCCCTCACTGACGCTAGTGGTGGGACCAGCACGCTGGCCATCATGATAGGCCGTGATCTTGGGATGTCAGACGAGACATGGCGAGGCTCTGGAAGGTCAGACGAGACGTGACTTGGCTCTGGACAAATAGACGAGACATGACGAGGCACTGGGAGGTCTGATGAGACATGGCGAGGCTCTGGGCCGTCAGGCGGGACGTGACTCGGTTCTGGGCCATCAGACAGGACGTGGCTTGGCTCTGGGCGACCAGCCGGGACTTGACTTGACTCAGAAACAACAGCAGTAACTTGACTTGGCTCAATAAGTGCTGCTGTGACTTGACCTGACACGTGAAGTCCAGTGGTGATTTGACTTGGCCTATGAAGATCAACAGTGACTTGACCTGGTTCATGGAGATCAGCAATGACTTGACTTGATTTGTAGAGACTGGCTGTGACTTTGCTTGACTCAGGAAGAGCGGCCCTGACTTCACTTGGCTTGTGAAGATCAGCAGTAACTTGGCTTGGTTCATGGAAATCAGCTGTAACGTGACTTGACTCAGGAATAACATGGCTTGACTTAGGAACAACAGCTGTAACCTGACTTGACTCGTGGGGAACAGCTGTGACTTGGCTTGACTCGTGGGGCACAGCTGTGACTTGGCTTGACTCATGGGGAACAGCTGTGACTTGGCTTGACTCATGGGGCACAGCTGTGTCTTGGCTTGACTCAGTGTCTTGGCTTGACTCTGTGTCTTGGCTTGACTCTGTGTCTGTGTCTTGGCTTGACTCTGTGTCTGTGTCTTGGCTTGACTCTGTGTCTGTGTCTTGGCTTGACTCTGTTGCTTGACCGGACTAGGAAGCTTGACCGGACTTTGAAGCTTGACCGGACTTGGAAGCTTGACTTGACCCTGGGGTAGCAGCCGCGGCGTGAAGGAGCGCCATTTTAGCTGCCCAAACCGTCATTAGGGGTGAGTCCAGCACGTGGGCCATCATGACCACAGGTGGCGTCCGAGTGCTGACCACAGGTTCTGGAATGGCGACCATCTTGTGGAGTGGCTTGGAGACGGCGGCCATCTTGTGAACTGGCTCAGGCGTGGCAGCCATCTTGTGCAGTGGCTCTGGCGTGGCAGCCATCTTGTCAGTGCTTGGCTCAGGAAAGATGGCTGTAACTTGACTTGAGACAGGGGCGACAGCTGTAATTTGACTTGACACAGGAACAACAGCTCTAACTTGACTTGATACAGGAAACACAGCTTTAACTTGACTTGCTTTAGGAAAGGCAGCTCTGACTTGACTTGACACTGGAACAGTAGCTGTAATCTTGCTTGACTCTGGGGTGGCAGCTGTGACCTTACTTGACTCAGGAAACACAGCTGCACCTTGACTGGACTCGGGAGCTTGACTTGACTCAGGAAACGCAGCTGCAACTTCATATGGTTCTGGTATGGCAGCTGTGACGTGACGGAGCTCCGTATTCGCCGCCATCTTGCGAACGGGCTCTGTTGTCGCTGCATGTTGTGCACGGGCTCTGTTGTCGCTGTCATTAGAGCAGCGCTATCCGTAGCCTTCGCCATAGCTCGAGCGCGCTCCAGTGTGGCCGCCATTTCACGCGCAAGCCAAGCGGCCAGTGGTTCCGTGGCGTCGCGCTCCTCATCTGCGACACCCACGGTAGATGGTGAGTCCACACACAATAGGGCAAAGTCCAAGAAAGCAGCTAAAAATGAACGCGGACCCTCGCGTCTGAGTCTCGCCTTTAGAGGCTCATTAACGCCGTCACAGAAGATTTCAATTTTGATACAGTCCGGGAGGGTGGAGTGGTTGGAAATGGCCAGAAACTCACGGATGTGTTGCTCGAGTGTGCGTGATCCTTGTTTGATCCGGCAGTGTCTATGTCTGTCGAATGTCCGGGGGTGAAGCTGCTGGATCCTGTGTTGACGGAGTATTCTGTAACGGGGAGTGAGAGGCGAGAGGCAAGCGGATCCATTCGCGAGCTTTTATTAACAGGACGAGGCAAAGACATGGTCGTACAGGCAGGGTGGAAACAGGAGCAAACAGGAATATCACATGCAAGTCGTAGAGAATAATCCAATAAAACAAGCAAGAGTCCAGTAGGCAGTATTTTTTAACAATAATATTTTCTCTTATATTATCAAATACAGGGGTGGGGAACGTTGATCCTCGAGGGCCGGTGTCCCTGCAGAGTTTAGCTCCAACACTAATCAAACACACCTGAACAAGCTAATCATAGTCTTCAGGATACAGGTTGGTATTTTTTTCAGGGTTGAAGCTAAACTCTGCAGGGACACCGGCCCTCCAGGATCAAGGTTCCCCACCCCTGATCAAATGTGTACCAGCTCTTGTTTAGTTATCCACATTATTCAAAATATCTTTTGTGTTCAGCACAAGAAGGAAATTAATACAGGTTTGGGACACCATGTGAGTGAGTAAATAATGACAAATTTTATTTTTGGGTGAACTACTCCTTTAATGACAAGCGGCACCATGTTTAGTTCTGTCGCTTTAAGAGCTGCACACATCAGTTTCTCTCTCAACAGGCAAGGCTTTAAAGCAGATGCAAATAGTGCAACTTTTGTGATTGTGAATAAGTGCAGTGTCCCGCGAGTGTAACTCTACTGCTGAGTTAACATTTGATGTGAACGTATGTCTGCAAATGACTGCAAATGACTATGATACTTCTTCAAAAGAAGAACGTGGAAACATTTTAACTGTCCACAATCAAAAATCGTCATACTAACTACTAAGTGTAATCACACACACAATCAACAAAATCACTTCACACTATTAAGCGGCTGTGTTATGAACATGCAAAACTGTATTGCACGCATGCTACAGTGGTAAATTTATTCATTGCACTCGCTTTTGTCACGTTACATGGAGCTGCATGTACACATATAACCCTGATCATTAAAGTAAAAATATCATTTAAATTATCAGTAAAATTAATAAATTAATCAGTGAAACGCCTTGTTTGGTAAAGTGATCAGCCCCTTAGAGCATACCATTATAAACTTGCTCAGCACATTGCCTAGATCAGGCTGTCTATCCAAAATGGATGACCAAGGAGGACATTGATAAGAGAAGTTACCAGGAGGCCAAAGGCAACTGTGAAAGTTTTACAAGGCTTTGTGGCTGGGTCTGGTCAGTCTGTGCATGTGACAACTATCTCCCAAACTTTACACAAAGCTGACCTATATGGCAGGGTGGCACGAAAGAAGCCTTTCCTAAAAACAGTGTCACACTCAGTCTCGTTTGTGCTATGCAAAAACACATTTGGAAGAGTCTGATACCTTCTGGCAAAAGGTGCTATGGTCTGATGAGAACAAAATTGACCTATTTGGACTGAATTTTAAGTGCTATCTTTGGCGAAAAGCAAACACAGCACACCACCCAAAACACACTATACCTATTGTGAAGCATGGTGTGGCAGCATTATGTTGTGAGGGTGTTTCTCTTCAGCTGGGACTGGGCAATTGGTCAAGATTGAAGGGAAAATGAATAATGCCAAGTACATCCAAATTCCTGAGGAAAATCTGTGTCCCTCTGCTAGACAGCTGAAGATGGGCAGGTCATTCACCTTCCAACACGTCAGTGACCCCAAACATACTGTCAAAACAACAATGAAATGGTGAATGTCCCTGATTGGACAAGTCAGAGCCCTGACTTAAATCCAATCAAATCTGTGGATGGATTTGAAGAGAGCAGTCCATTGCCGCTCACCACATAATTTGTCTAAACTTGAGCAATTCTGCAAGAAAGAATGGGCAAATTTCTCCCAATCAATGTGTGCAAAGTTAGTACAGACATATCAAAAAAACAAACAAACAAACAAAAAAAAAAACGAATGGCTGTAATTAAAGCAAAAGGTGGCTCTACAAAGTATTAAATCAAGGGACTGATGACTTTTCCAACACTGTTTTTTTTTTGTTTGTTTGTTTGTTTTTTCTTAATTTGCAGAACTGTTGTGATTTTTCTTTCATCGGTTTGATGTTGTAGGACTCAAATTATAAACAAAGCTGAAAAAAGTTATTTGGAATAGGGTTTGATTTCAGGCTGTATGACAAGTAAAGCAACTATTTCAAAGAGGTGTCATGATTTTATTATACAGTTATGATATACAAAATACAAACAAAATATACTTTCAAAAAAAAAAAAACTAACTTTTTTTTCTATCACATTTTAACAGGTCTCAGCCTGTCATGTGTTTGCCTATAACCGTCACTGTTGATCCACCAATTATCGATCAGAAATTCTTTCATTGCTCTGCCCCCCTCGGTCTCAACACCCCAGTTGCCACAGTTACAATCTGTGTCACTGTAAAAAAGATTGTCATGGGTGATATACAAGGTAAGTTATTCAGAGAAAGAGAGAAACTATTGAACTTCATGAAGAATTATTGTTTTCCCACAGTGGATAACACACTGTTCTTTATGTACTGTATACATATACATTTTTTGACATTATATATATATATATATATATATATATATATATATATATATATATATATCATTGGTTCAGGTCATCTTGATTCCATGGTGTCAGTGGCTCTGGAGCTGGAGCTGGACCCTTGGGCCAGAGCACCTCGGCTATTATTTGTTCCCAGATCAGCCTCATTTCTCTGGACCTTCACCAGCAACCTGAGCAGCATTTCCCCTGTCTGCACTACACAATACATCGGCATCCCGGTCAGTGTGAAACAGATGCAAAATATGTTTGTATATCACACAATCTTGCATCAAAAGTCATGAAAACAGTTGTATTAGTAATGGCTTTTTAATGTAAAATATAAAAATGTACAGATATACAGTACATACACAACGTTTCCTTTTGTGTATATGTTGTGTGTCCACTACAGGAGTGTATTTCAGATTACCATGAAGTTCCTCTCTCTGGGAAGATGAAAGTAACAACAGAAGTTATTCCAGGAACAGGAGGGCTGAGGCCAGTGCTGAGCCCCGACTGCTGGCCTGCATTTACAAAGATGGTGTGTAAGATACTATCATAGCATTTTAGCCATCTTTTAATTTACATTTACATTTTGTGCTATAACAAATAAATTACAAACAAATAGCAAATGTTTCTATTTATTTCTTATAATAACACATTCATCATTGTGCACATGCTAAACTTAAATTTAAACACGTACTTGAGGGGCATCTTCCCCCATCTTACCATAATGGTTTACTGTTACCTTATTAGTGAATGTGTTTGTGTTCTAAGGTGGTTCTGGAGAAAGTATGCGGGGAAGATCACGTGTGTATTTCGGATTTAAATGTGTCTCTATCTTTTTTGAGGTTAGTGTACAATTACATTCCACTTTTGTTATGGACGCCTTTAAGAGACCAAAATTTAAATATGAACATATAGCCAATACTGATAAAATGTAAATAATGGGCCAATACAAATCATTATTTATATGTTATGTGTGATAAATACAACGGTCAGTATTGTACTATATTTATATTATTATATCTATATTTTGACAAAAATATGTAAGATACATACAAATATACAGTATTCACAATAAAGCTCCAATCTGGCATTTTTACATGCAAATAAGGTTAAAGCATCAAAGTATAATTTGCAACCTGTGCTGGCAAAATGAGTCATAATGACCAAATTTTCACAATTTTTTATTTCCCATTCTTAAAAGACCTTCAAAACAATGTATGATTTGTTGGAATAGCTCAAAAAATGATTGAGCTACACCTGTTTGAAGTTGATAGAGTCAGCAAAGTCAATTTTGATTAAAACAAACAAACAAACAAACAAACAAAAATGGTTAAACTTTTCTTAAGGTTCCAAAGCAAAATCACCTATAACGAATTTGATTTTGAAGGTTATACCAACTCCAAATTTTCCTTTGATTATATTCTTGTCATTAACACGTTGGGCAAGAAGTAACAGCTGTTTTTGCGTCCCATTTGGTTTTCTTTTATGTTTGCATGTCTTACTATCAGCCATGATTATTCCATTCTGTTAATAAAACAGCTGTTTATATGCATATCAGCTAACTGTTTATGAGAAGTACACATGTAAAAGGCTGACAATCAGCTGAACATATACTTGTTTAATTAATGACACTTAGCCTGCATTTAAAAATCTTTTATTTGAATGTGGCAACATTTTTTTTAAACGTATTTCAATATGGCAACATTTTTTTAAAATATATTTCAATATGGCAACATAATACCAGGCTCTACAATATTTCTGTGAACAAATCTCTGACAGAGACTCCTCCCTATCAGCCAATCACTGTGTGCATAGTTAGTAGGCATGCTGACATCATCCATAGCAGCAAGGTCAATCCCACCCTTACTCTTAGTTTAAGACTTCTCTCTACTCCTTAGAAAAAGTTTGTCTCATCAGGGCCCGTATTCACAAACATTTTATCTTACAACTAAGAGTTCTCCTAAATAGCAGTAGTTTTTAGCTAAGAGTTCACTCTTAAAACCTTATTCACAAAGCTGCTGAAACAAACTTTTACTAAGGAATAAAGAGAAGTCTTAAGCTAAGAGTAAGCAAGGGTTTGACCTCGTTGCTATGGATGATGTTAGCATGATTACTAACTATGCACACAGTGATTGGCTGATAGGGGAGGGGTCTCTGTCAGAGATTTAGGGCTATTCATAGAAATATTGTAGAGTGCAATATTATTTTGCCATATTCAAATAAAGATTTAAAAAAAAAAATGTTGCCACATTCAAATAATGATTTTAAAATACAGGCTAAGTGTCACTAATTAAACAACTATATGTCCAGTCCAGAGGTTGCATTAGACTTTAACATTGTCCGTCATTTTGACGGACAGGGTCATAAAAATTCTGTCATAATCATTATGACCTGTCATTTTAATTTTCATATTTTAATTATAATAACACATTTAATTGTTTTTATTTGTGTTCACATTTCCATTTTTAATCATGAACCTACGGGACGACGGTGCAGTGTTTAAAAAAAAATATGCTATGCTACGTTCAGTTTCTCGATTTTAATAGATTCTCATTTTAATGAACCAATATCCATTCTTAAATTCCAATCGATCATTTGGTCTATGGATTTATGGTGTTCTCAGTTGATTAATGAACTGTACATAGTGCGCCTTCCTCCCATCCAATAAATCGCAATAGGCTAAGCTATGTTACTTTTGATATGAAACAAAGTCTCAGATATCAAATTCTGTCCATTTTTTATTAGGAAATTCAAGCAATAAATACCGTTTTTGCGCTCTTTAATGTGGCATGATAGATTGTTGTAGCTTCTGTGTAATCAAACGCTTATCAAAACAATCGTGACGGTTTTGTTTCTGTTCTGGATCCAGTGCTCTGCTGCTGCACTGGAGCGCACTCACCACCAACTGGACAGGGGTGGGGATTACAGCTACAATATACAATAGATCGTCCTCAGTGTAATCTGTCAAAGTGACGGACGGTCCTGAGATTTTTCTGTCAATGACGGACAATTTTAGGTTAATGCGACCTCTGGTTCAGTCTAAATGTCAGCCTCTTACATGTATGCTTTGCGTAAACAATTATTGAATATGCATAAACAGCCTTTTATTAACAGAGTAGAATAATCATTTAACTTAAGTTAAAAGACGTTCACTCCCATCTCCTTTTATGTTTTTCCTATTCCACTGCCCGCGTCCCATCTTTGTCAACACAAAAGCACATTCTGTGTGAGCACCTTTCGTGTCCGGACGCTTCTTGAAATGAGCGAGTCACACGTGAGTAGTTCATCACGTGCGCCGATATGTGGTTGGATCGTTCTTTTCTTTTTACGGTTATCATTGGCATACTGTCGAAGGGTCTAATTCCAACGTTTTGTAATACTTCTATTTAAAATCGCGATGTTATGAGGCAGATAGTGGTCAACAGCCATTTTAAGATAGTTTGTGGCTTGCCCTAGGAGTCCTCTTCACTACTCCTAACTTTTCACAGACTTAGGAGCTAGTTTTAGTTTTAGTGCTAAAACGCTTTGTGAAATACTCAAAAATGTAGGAGTCCTAAATTTAGGACTGACAAGCCCATTATTTTTAAGATTTTCTCCTAAATCGGCGAGTTATGAGCTACTTTTAGCCTTAAGATGTTTTGTAAATACAGGCCCAGCAATGCTAATAGGTTTTAAGGGGAAACTTTTAGCTAAAAACCTTTACTGCTGTTTAGGAGAACTCTTAGTGGTAATATAAAACGTTTTGTGAATACGGGCCAAGATGTTTTTTCCCAAATGTTCATTTAACACAACAGATTATGCTTGCGTGAATACTTTTATGTAGGTGCTTTGGATAACAGTCCGTGTGAGAAGCGAGCGGAGAAATGGTACTCCTCTGTACAAATGTACAAATAAAAATTTTATATGTTGAATTATTATTTAGAGCATTGGGATCGCTAGACGCTGTTTTTTTAAAACATCAAATTTAGTAAAGTTGTGTAGCTCAAATTTATGTCTGTGTGCATTTCGACTCATTTTGCCAGGACGGGTCACATTTACTGGAACTTTTGGCAGTTACTGAAAGTAGGCAGTTTCTCCTCGGGATACATATATGACTCTGTATCTCTTATCTGTGCACCAGTGATACTGTAGTGAGTGCAGCTGGTTACCCAGTGACTTTCTCAGTGGAGGTATCCAATAATGGAGAAGATTCCACAGATACAGAGCTTTTCCTTCATCATCCGACTACCCTCTCCTTTACCAAAACGGTCAGATGCTCTTTAAATAAGTTTCTTAATAAACAACTTTTTCTATACTACATAGGTACAGTGGCAAGACAAAGTTTTTGTATCCTTTGTTCCATTGTATCCTTTTTTGTATCAGGATTTCTGTACTGACTCCTAATAAAATGTGGTTTGATCCTATCAGAAATTAAAAATTAAAGCAAAGCTTTTAATCTGACTTAACTAAAAGCACACAACAACTGTATTTTCAAAACTGTATTGAATACTTTTAGTGACCAATGACAAGGCAGGCAGAAAAAAAATATGTAGGAAATTTCACTCAAGAATGAAAATTCTGTCTTCATTTACCTAACCTCAAGATGTTCCCATCTCCGTGATGTATGTGTGCTATCAGGGATCAGAAGCAGCAATAAATTCCAGTGCCCTCATGAGCGCTGAACAGCCGTTGACATTCTGGAGCTCACATGTCCGAAAATGTTGACGCAAATGATCAAACCGACATTATCTTTATTAACAAAGTGCATATTTGAACTGTAAACAAGTACATTCTCACCTGAAACCTCTTAAAAACCACTTTCCGTGACACAAAAACAGTATTATTTTTTAAATTATAGTATACAATTACAAATGGTAAGTCCTGTTGGACTCTAATATTGCACTCTCATTAACCAATCAGATTCAAGGACCAGAAAAAAAAAAATACATTTGGACTTTTCAGGTTAATTTATGTCAATTTATATCCGGCCGCATCAGTTGACCACATGTGGGTATCTTGGCTCATTCCACCTCATGTTGTGTTACGGTCAGTATACAGTCATGTGAGAAAGACATTGGTTTTAAGAAGAAACAATATCAAAAGTGACAAATAAAGAAATAAACAATTTTAACAGTATGGGCACCAGTGTTGGGAAGGTTACTTTACAGATCACAAGTTACCCTATTTACACTTAAAAAACATTTAAAGCAGTGACATGACGAGTCGAGACAGTGAAGTGATGATCCATCTGCAGGCTTTATTACAGTAGTCAAATACAGGCATCAGTCGATACCGGCAAACAGTGGTAAACGAGGCAAGACAAAAGAGTAATCCAGGAAACAGGTGAGGGTCAATCTACGGGAAACAATATCTAACAGTGCTAAACAAAGGGTTAATCCAGTATTCAGGGAAGGGGTCAGGGCAGGCAGTGAATAAGCAAGACAAGATAAACAGGCAAGGACCAAGGGCATGGGCAATCAGGCGAAAACAAGACAAAACTAGACTATCAACTCAGATGTAGCTATAAATGGCTCTGTAATGCTGCTAATGGCTAAATAGTATTCGGAACTGAATGAGGGTGAACGTGTGTGTTAAATAGTCCATCGGATAGGGCACTTGCTAATCAACATTGTGAGAAATGGATTGTGGGAAATGTAGTCCAGAGTGAAATGCAACAGTGTGTGTGTGGTGTGAGAGTCTTTGTGGTGCAAAAAAGACCTCTGGTGGAGAACTGGAGGAAGAACAAGGACTTTGTGACAGAATCCCCCAACAGGACAGTCAGAGAGTTCACAGACGATCTCCTTGGCCATATCAGGACAGGCTGAGAGTTCATGGGTCACCTCTGTGGTCACTGAGAAACAGGCACCAACACCCTTAGAGGCGCTGAAGAGCACCAGGGCAGAGTAGATGATTTCCATGCAGATCCAACAGAACCGAAGATCCTCACAGTGGAGCAGACGAGCACCAGGGTAGAGCCGATGGAGCTGAGGACTTCAGCAGAGCTGACAGTACAGGAGACCACCAAAATAGTCCAGGCTGGACAGACGCCTACCAATATGGAGCCGTTGAGACAGGAAACCACCAAGGTGGATCAGGACTGAAACACGGAACATAGAGAGGTTAACAAAGGCCTGACAGGCAGACAGTTCAGAAACGGCATCTTTGATCGTAACAGAAGTAGTAGAGAATTCAGGGGCAGCCCTTTTGACCGTGACAGGACAGACAGAGAGTTCACAGACAACCTCCTTTGTTGTGGACAGTCACAGAGTTCAGGATCAGCCTTCTTGGCCATGGCAGGACAAACAGAGAGCTCAGGAACGGCCTCCTTGGCCAGGACAGAGCAAACAGAGTTCAGCAATGGCCTCCTTGGCTGTGACAAGGCAAACAGAGAGCTCAGGAAAGGCCTCTTTGGCCAGGACAGTGCAAACAGAGAGTTCAGAAATGGCCTCTTTGGCTGGGACAGGGCAAACAGAAAGTTCACAAGTGGGTACCCACATGTTGAGGAAAGGTGAGGCAGATAGCGCCAAGTGGGCTCTGGAGCGAACTTAGGGACAGAAGTAGACTCTGGAGCAGATTTAGGCACCACCTTCTCAGGGGGTTCTGCAGCAGATGCTGCCACTTTGAGAGGTTCTGCAGCGTGACGGGGCGAGACTCTGGAACGGCGGCCATTTTGGGGAAAGTATCTAGGTTGGTAGTCACTTTACAGGCAAAGGGTAATAATAATAATAACCTTTATTTAACCAGGTAAGTCAGCTGAGAACCAGTTCTCATTTACAATGACGACCTGGCCAAGAGGCAGCATAAGTATAACAGGTACAAAACAATACAACACATAACACAATTATAAACAAAAACAAACAAACAAAAAAATAATAATAATAATAATAATAAAAAAAAAAACTAAAAACAAGTACAATAATCCTGTACTATAGACTGAATTAATTTTTTAAAAGTAGTAAGTGAAACAAATGACCTAAGCTTTAAAGTCTGCTGCAAATTATTCCAGTCACTGGCAGCAGAAAACTGAAAAGAATAACGACCAAAAGAAGTACGAACTTTAGGTATACAAAAATTAATAAAACTATTAGAACGCAGATTATGACTTGTATGACTATGAATATTAAAAAGTGACTGCAAATATAATGGTGTTTTCCCAATAAAGGTTTTTATAAATAAACAAAAAACAATGAATTTGTCTACGAGAATGAAGAGAATGAAGCCAGTTCAATAGAGAATACAGGTGACAATGATGAGTGTTAAATGCAGCTCCAGTCACAAAGCGGATTGCAGCATGGTAAATAACTATGGGATGATATTAGACTCAAAACGATTAATGGATGCACGCACAATTATCCATGTACTGGATCAATTTTATGCATGTATCTTACAATCCACAAACAAATGCCTTTCAATTTGAGTCTGTGGAATTCAAGATTAAATGATTATGCAGCGATTTGTACAAATACAGACATGTTTACGAATAAAAATGTTCTGTTCTGCATTAATATATCATAAATTGCTCATGCAACAAGGAATCCGTGCATTTGTGGATCAGGTGACACGCGTGCATTTATTGAGGTCTTGCTCGAGTCAATCTTGTTCAGTTCATTTGGATTTTGAGACTTCATTTTCGCAGTTTACACCATTTCGCGACGCCCACACACACAACTACCAATGAACAAGGCCCAGTGCAGGGGCGGATCTACCAGGGTGGCACGGGAATTATCACAGAATAAAATATAAATGTAAACAGTGTTTCATGTGCTACTTTTCTGCCGCAGCCTTGACAGCGTAACGCAAAATAATGGCAAAAATACGTCTTTCAATGAAATGTGCACGATAGTTGCACGCGCACGCAGCGCGCCCAGTGTATTCGGCTTCATTAACAAATGAGTCCTATGAACCGGTTCGTTTTGAGTCAAAAACACAAAGCGCGGCCCAGTTCACTAACGAATTGTTTTACATTTGTTCGTGAATCAGATAATTACTGCTTCTCGTTTAACTCAGAAGTCCTCTGAGACATCTAATCCCGTCCAGATATGTCTGAGATTCATCGCGTAATCCATCATGGATATAGGTCTTTTTTGTTGTATCCGACGAAACAATAATAGCATGAAATCAATAAGAAGATAACGATCACGGAAACTAATAGCAGAGTTAGGTAAGCATCTGGTCGTATTGCAGTTTTCTTGATTGTTAACATAATATAACTGATGTTAGTTGGCTTATATTACCAAACCATTCATTCAGTGCTAAAAACAAAGACACATTTCTCAAAAAGTTTAACAATAAGTAAGTTAAACATTAAGTAGCAAAACTGATGACACACCAATCAGAATCTCTGCATCCAGCAACGGAGAGAGGAGAGAAATGAGCGAATCATTTACATGGGTATTATAATTACACATATAGTATAATTATAGAGCAGTACCAGTATATTAGATGATGGAAATTTCACTATTCTATATGTACAGTAAACTGTAGTACATGTTGTACACCTTTAGAAGTGTGACTGTCAAATTTTATTTGTAACCATTTTTTTATGTGTAGTCTACTGCATTTCTGCAGAACTGAGAAATGGCTACCCAGAGATATAGTCTTGTGTCAGGAGACCAAATAGTACTGTAATGAAAATTGTCTAATGAAATTTAGCCAAATGTGCAGAGGATGCTGAATTTAATTTTTTATTTTATTTTTTACTGTACTGTGTTGTGGTGCATACCAGGTTCATATACAGTTCTTTGTTATTTGAACTTTTCTAGTGCTTTTCATCTGCTGCAGGATTACTTTACAGTAGTAAAATAAAAAGATTTTTTCCCAAATGTTAATTGCCGAATTAGCAATCTGTAATTTAATTTATGTAGTATACTGTAATAGACACTGAGTTGCAAGACTTTTTTGTTAGTGTTATTGATCTCATGAGTGTTCACTGGGCAGAAAAGTCGTTGTATTTGAATTGTGTGTAATCATTTAAGAATACCTGTAGTAACTAGATTGAAACGTTTGAAAGACAAATTTATGCTGGCTTGTCTTAAGACTTTTTTAAAAACATAAATAGTTTGGTCAGTTACATGTTCTAGATATTTGCTAAAGTGTTGCTAGTTGGTTGCTACAATATTCTGGGTGGTTGCTAGGCTCTTGCTATGCAGTTGCTGGGATGTTGCTAGATTTTATGGTTGATTGTGTGTCATAATTGATTACAGACATTCCCACCTCTGTTAATAACAGAAAATCAAACATTGTTTCCAAAACTGATCCAGTTTCAGTGCTTTGATATTATAATATTTCTTTCTAATGTTAGGAAATTAATATGGAATCATCAACATTAACATCTTAAACTTGCACTAAAATGTGATTTATATCATCTAAGTAGTAATTTAATAGAATCGCATGTCTTCTTTAGTGATACAAGCTCAGAAATATTGATTGTATAACCTGTTGAAGTTTTTTATATATTGTTTATTGACTTGGTGCCATGATGGACATTGAAATGTTATTTATTTTTCATTTTAAACAGTATAGATGATTACTTAATGGTAATGCAATATTTGTGAACACAACTGTGTATGTCAGACTATAAATCCCCAAAAACTATGCATGGGGGCTTTCTTTGGAGTTGCCACCCCTCATAGACCCCATGCCACCCCTTTGCCAGCCTAAAAATTATTTTTTAGATCCGCCCCTGGCCCAGTGTAATTCATTAACGTGTACGCGATTTGAAAAATTTGCAAATTTGCGTCACTACACTGAAACAAATGCATCTCAACCGGTGTCTGCAGAGTTAAGAATTACATTAATGTGCAGCATTTTGTTCTAACAGAGACATATTTGTGAATACAGCTGTTATAGTTTGTATTAAGGTATCACGGTTTGTGCATGTGGTGATTAAAATGTTCATTTTAAAATGTTCACATCTCTTCTGAATCGATTCTATTTGATTCACTTGAATTTTGAGACTCATTCCACCCTTTTAGCCTTGCCCAGTCCACACACACACAGCTCACGATCCACACGCAGCTGAGCCTATAAGAAAATCCACGACCACTAGATGGCACTATAGCCACAGTCACATGTGCGCATTCCATTGTGTACGCTTTTATGAATGTTACATTGTGTTTTATTTGTTTCTTTTTGGTTTGGCTATTCTCCTTTGCCCGTAGAAATATAGTAAACAAGGTTTACTGAACTTGTTCTTACAGAATAGCTTATCATGGTATTCATGGTCATCAATAGCTTCGTCATGGTACCTTTTTTTCTGTACTACAACGGCACTGTCACGGAGTGAGGAATGACGCATGGAGCGGGCGGAGGAATGACTTGGCTCTGGGTGGTCAGACGAGACGTGACTTGGCTCTGGGCGGTCAGACAAGACGTGTGACGACTTGGTTCACTAAGACCAGCTGTGGCTTGACTTGGCTCAGGAAAATCCATCTTGACTTTGCTTGACACAGGCACCACCGCTTTGACTTTGCTTGGCTCAGGAACCACGGCTCTGACTTGACTTGGCTCAGAAAACACAGCTGTAACTTGACTTGAGACAGGAACGACAGCTGTAATTTGACTTGACTTGGGAGATACAGCTGTAGCTTTACTTGACACCGGCGTAGCAGCTGTGACTTTACTTGACACAGGAAATATAGCCGTGACTTGACTTGACACAGGAACAACAGCTGTGACTCCGCTTGACAGAGGAAATACAGCTGTAGCTTGACTTGGTTTTGGAAGAGCAGCTCTGACTTGACTTGACACAGGAAACACAGCTTTAACTTGACTTGGCTCAGGAAACACAGGTGTAACTTGACTTGACACAGGAATGACAGCTTTAACTTGACTTGACAATGGAACAACAGCTGTAACTTGACTTGACTTAGGAAGAGCGGCTCTGACTTGACTTGACACAGGAACAATAGCTGTATCTTGTCTTGACACTGGAACAACAGCTGTAACTTGACTTGACTCTGGAGCAACTTAGGAAGAGCAGCTCTGACTTGACGCAGGAAACACAGCTTTAACTTGACTTGGCTTAGGAAGAGCAGTTCTAACTTGACTCTGGAGCAGCAGCTTTAACTTGACAAAGGAACAGCAGCTGTAGCTTGACTTGACTCAGGAACAGCAGCTGTAGCTTGACTTGACTCTGGAGCAGCAGCTTTAACTTGACTTGGCTCAGGAACAGCAGCTGTAGCTTGACGTGACTCAGGAACAGCAGCTGTAGCTTGACTTGACTCTGGAGCAACAGCTGTAGCTTGACTTGACACTGGAGCACTTGGCACTGTGCACTGGCTCCGCTATTTTGTGCACTGGCTTGACACAGGAAACACAGCTTTAACTTGACTTGGCTCAGGAAACACAGGTATAACTTGACTTGACACAGGAATGACAGCTTTAACTTGACTTGACACTGGAACAACAGCCGTATCCTGTCTTGACACTGGAAAAACAGCTGTAACTTGACTTGACTTAGGAAGAGCGGCTTTAACTTGACTTGACACAGGAACAACAGCCGTATCCTGTCTTGACACTGGAAAAACAGCTGTAACTTGACTTGACTTAGGAAGAGCGGCTCTGACTTGACTTGACACAGGAACAATAGCTGTATCTTGTCTTGACACTGGAACAACAGCTGTAACTTGACTTGACTTAGGAAGAGCAGCTCTGACTTGACTTGACGCAGGAAACACAGCTTTAACTTAACTCTGGAGCAGCAGCTTTAACTTGACTTGACTCAGGAACAGCAGCTGTAGCTTGACTTGACTCAGGAACAGCAGCTTTAGCTTGACTTGACTCTGGAGCAGCAGCTGTAGCTTGACTTGACACTGGAGCAGCAGCTGTAACTTGACGTGACTCTGGAAAAGCAGCTGTAGCTTGACTTGACTCTGGAACAGCAGCTGTAGCTTGACTTGACTCGGGAAACACAGCTGCAACTTGACTTGACTCGGGAAACGCAGCTGCAACTTGACTGGACTCAGGAAACGCAGCTGCAACTTGACTGGACTCACGAAACGCAGCTGCAACTTGACTGGACTCTGGAAACGCAGCTGCAACTTGACTGGACTCAGGAAATGCAGCTGCAACTTGACTTGACTCGGGAAACACAGCTGCAACTTTGCTTGGCTCTGATATGGCAGCAGTGACATGACGGAGCTTTGTTTTCGCCGCCATTTTGTGCACTTGCTCCGTTATCTTGCGAACGGGCACCGCTGTCGCCGCCATTTTGTGCACGGGCTCCGTTGTCACCGCCATGGTATGAACACGCTCCGGCGCGGCCACCATTTTGCGAGCGGGATGCGCGGCCGCCATTACCGCGTTGTCGCGTTCCTCCTCCGCGACACCCACAGTAAACGGCGAGCCCACACACAGCAGAGCAAAGTCCAAAAACTCACAAAGTGATGATCGCGGACCCTCGTGTCTGAGACGTGACTTGAGCGGCTGACTACTGCCCTCTAGGAAAAAGTCTATCAGCACGCAGTCTGGCAGATCAGAAAACTGTGCGATGTTTAAATACTCTCGTATGTAGCCCTCGAGCGATCGTGTGCCCTGCTCGAGGGCTAACAACAGTCTAGCAGTGTCCATACCTGATTGACGTCCTTGTGAAAAGTTGCTGGGTCCTTGTGATGCCGAGTATTCTGTCACAGAGTGAGGAATGACGCATGGAGCAGGCGGATCCAATTGCAGACTTTTATTTAAAGGACGAGACACAGACAGTGGCAGATGGGAAACGTAGTCCAGGGTGAGGTGTAACAGTCAGTGAGATACGAGTGTCAAAGCGACCTCTGGTGGCAAGAAGACTGACGTACAGGAGTGGGTTTGTGACAGGCACGTTGTTAGTTATTCCTTCCTTATTATTATTATTATTATTATTATTATTATATTATTATTAAAGTGCTATTATTAAAGGGCTAGTCGCACGTTTATATTTAAGTGTGATGCGATCAAGGAAAGCCCAACATATGGTGAATTTAACCTTTTATTTGATACCATATAAAAGCAGGGTTCAAGCCCTTTTCAAAACTGTTTTTATTTCCAATTTTTTATCTATTTCCATAGCTTGAATGTAACAATAGTTACGGCTATCATAAGTTGGCTGATATAGATATGATTTTCAGGAATGGAATTTTGAGAAAAACGGGTTTAAAGTGAGACCGCTTTCACTTTCACTTCACGGGTTTAACAAGATCTGTCTGTCAAATCAGGAGTGCTATTCTGCATCATTACACAAATAGACTAACGTTTGTTTTCTGTTTTTAATCATGGCCATAGTCTCCAAACTTTTGATCATCCCTTGTATGTTTAGATAGCACGCATAATGTAGCCTACCTTGAAGTTTACATTCACTGTGCTTAAAGTTCACTGGACTCTTCCTCTTTAGTAACTTACTTCATCCTTCATTTCTGGATGTGAAATATTCAATTATAATAAGACAAGTAAGATTAAGTGAGCAGCTAAGTTACAGTACTTAAGATTGCGTAGTTGTGCTCCGCCATCTCATGATATGAAAAATAAATAAAAATCTTGCGCGCAACCTATTTTTCGAATTTCCTGAAATCGTCCCAGCACTTTCCCAGGTCGCATCACAATTGATTATATTAAACCAATCTATTGTTTATTATGTAAATCTATTGTTTATTCTGTAAACCAGGCTTTGTACTTAACGCACTTTCCGACAAAAAAAGGTCTTCTTCACATGTAAAATCATCCTCTTCAAACCCATAACATACACTCTCATTACTATAAGTCGTATAAAATTTCTCTCCTACTGCGAAGATGGCGAATCAGCATCATCAACTACATCTTTGCAGCCGACACTGACTCAGAAAAGAGTTTAGCAATAAGTACATGAAATATGTTAAAGCTATTTTTTCCCTAGACATTCATTGTCATTCCTTTAGTCAGCAAGCTTTACTCGTCCGCTTGAGCGCGGAACAGGCTATAAAAGGCTCACTGGTTTAATATAGTATAATTAATTTAATATAAACGTGCGATTACTAATGGCTCAAACTAGCGACTACAATAGCACGTATAATAATAATAACAGTAATAAGGAAGGAATAACTAACAACGTGACTGTAGCTATATAGTGCCATCTAGTGGTCGCCGATTTTCTTATAGGCTCAGCTGCGTGTGGATCGTGAGCTGTGTGTGTGTGGATTGGGCAAGGCTAAAAGGGCGGAACGAAAGTCTCAAAATTCAAATGAATCAAACAGAATCGATTCAGAAGAGATGTGAATGAATGCACGCATGTCTCTGATCCACAAATGAACATTTTAATCGCCACATGCACAAACCATGATACTTTAATACAAACTATAACATTTGTGTTCACAAATATGTCGCTGTTAGAACAAAATGCTGCACATGTAATTCTTAACTCTGCAGACACCGGTTGAGATGCATTTGTTTCAGTGTAGTGACGCAAATTTGTGAATTTTTCAAATCGCGTACGTTAATGAATTGCACTGGGCCTTGTTCATTGGTAGTTGTGTTTGTGGGCGTCGTGAAATGGTGTAAACTGCGAAAATGAAGTCTCAAAATCCAAATGAACTGAACAAGATTGACTCGAGCAAGACCTCAATAAATGCACGCGTCATCTGATCCACAAATGCACGGATTCCTTTTTGCATGAGCAATTTATGATACATTAATGCAGAACAGAACATTTTTATTTGCAAACATGTCTGTATTTGTACAAATCGCTGCACAATCATTTAATCCCGAATTCCACAGACTCAAATTGAAAGGCATTTGTTTGTGGATTGTAAGATACATGCATAAAATGTATCCAGTACATGGATAATTGTGCGTGCATCTATTAATCGTTTTGAGTCTAACATCATCCCACAGAATTACAGTTAGAAGTGACAGTAGATCACTGTCAGTGTAATCTGTCAAAGTGACGAACGGCCTTCAGATTTTTCCGTCACTGATAAAAAAATTATGTCAATGACGGACAATTTTCGGTTAACACGACCTCTGAGATATATATGTTGACTGATACAGTCTTTTCATTGTCGTCTGTGTAAGTGAAGAATGTAAATATTTGGTCACCTGATATTCATGTTTAATCATTTTAGAATTTAGAATTGATTTTACTGAAGGCTACCAGGATAATTAAGTTGGCTTGAGAAAGCCAACTTACTGATATGCTACTTAAACTTAAAGTTATTATTATTAAGTTGGCTTGAGAAAGCCAACTTACTGATATGCTATTTAAACTTATTATTATTATTCTTCTTCTGAGACTAAAATTTCTGACTGCTACTCCTCCTAGAGCTTTAACTCTTCAAACTCCAAACTCAGCCCAGATTTTCAAACTGATCTGACTCGAGTTGCTATATCTTTTCTAACTGATCGGACTTACGGTTTTCCTAAAAATGACGTTTAAAACTGGGAAAAATCCCATAGACTTACATTGACGGAATGTTCAAATGAGCCAACACTTTTCAAATTCCAACTGTCAAAACTCCCAGAATCCTTTGAGCCTCAATCAAACTTCAACCCTTCTATGTACTGTATTTCTAATCCATTTAAACTCATTCAAACTCATCTATCTATCTATCTATCTTCAAACCCTTACTATCTATCTATCTATCTATCTATCATCTAACCTTATCTATCTATCTATCTATCTATCTATCTAGAAACATGCTAACAACATGCTAGTCATGCTAGAAACATGCTGGTCATGCTAGAAACATGCTAGCGACACGCTAGTCATGCTAGAAACATTCTAGCGACATGCTAGTCATGCCAGAAACATGCTAGCGACATGCTAGTTATGTTAGAAACATGCTAGCAACTTTGCTAATCATGCTAGAACCATGCTAGCGACATGCTAGTCATGCTAGAAACATGCTAGCAACTTTGCTAATCATGCTAGAAACATGCTAGTGACATGCTAATCATGCTAGAAACATGCTAGCAACTTTGCTAATCATGCTAGAAACATGATAGTGACATGCTAGTCATGTTAGAATCATGCTAACGACATGCTAATCATGCTAGAAACATGCTAGCAACTTTGCTAATCATGCTAGAAACATGCTAGTGACATGCTAGTCATGCTAGAAACATGCTAGTGACATGCTAGTCATGCTAGAATCATGCTAGCAACTTTGCTAATCATGCTAGAAACATGCTAGTCATGCTAGAAACATGCTAGCGACATGCTAGTCATGCAAGAAACATGCTATCGACATGCTAATCA